>NW_016195273.1:0-3050 GCF_001687245.7 Rhagoletis zephyria | reverse complement strand
ACAAACACGTCGCTACTGACAACACCTTGTTATTATTCCACCATGGCCACTGCTTAGTTTCAAATTTACATTTTTTCACAATTATTATGTCACCGTGTCAATTTAATAAAGTTTCTGTTTATGACGGTACTATTAACTGATCCTAATAACAAAATTATTCAGTACAGTTAAAATTATTTTCTGTAGGCGGCAGTATCCGGTAAATATCTTTAAATTGAATCTGTAGTACCAGAATAATTACTAAAATTTTTATACAATGACAATATCGTCGGTGATACTGCAAAACGGTTTATGTCTTTTAGTACCCTTGACAATTACATGGTATCTTACTTGCACCGAAATGCATCTGCAAATCGGTACACCCTAATAAACGAATGACAAAACGGTCTACATTTGGCTGGTGAAGATGAAGGATGGCCAGAAGCGATTAGATATCACCGAAGATATATCTGTGGTCATAAGCAATAGCTGCCTAAGTCGACTTAAGAAATAATTGCGTTATATATGCTTTCGTGTTCTGCAACTAATATTCCATGCGCATGTGAAATCTCCATCTCGCCAGCTAGGCTGTTTAAAAAGTTATGGACGAACATATTTTGGTTTCCTCATAAGGTTAACATTACAATCCAATGACTTTATTCATAAAAAATAAAGTAGGTTTCAAGAGCCTTACAAAGTGACGTTATCATACATTTTGCAGATTATAAATCTTTTTTTTAAGCTACTTTATTTTTTATGAATAAGGCCTCAAATATTTAAAACGTTTTTCCTCGAATTCAGGTTTTTCGACTTAGGCAGTTATTGCTTTTGACCACAGATATATACCTACTGGTACCTACATTTAATTGTTCGAATACCGTTGTTGTTAAAATGTGTATATACAAAAATTAGAAGCCCTCAATTTAAATCATATCCACTAAAATGTGACAAAATATTACCTTAATTTAAATCAAAGTAAAATATACAATTAATTTTTTGTGCAATAGAAAAAAAATTTACAAATATAACTTATTTTTTTCGGACAAGCACGCCACACTTTTTTAACCCTATACGAAACGTAGTATTATTTATCATCACAGGGCAACCCTGATTGTGTTTTCGGCTAGGTCGATGACAACATTGATTTTCAGTCTGGTCGCGGTCCATTGTCTAAATAGAAAATTTTGCAAATCTATTAAGCTTGAGCAATAAATTTGAGAAATTATGGTAAATATATATAGTAAATCATAATACATAAATCAACAATGTAATACATAATTTTAAATGTGTTTTTAAGTCGCAAGAAGTTGAGGAAACACTGAAACGCATCCAGTCACATAAGGGTGTAGTCGGCACCATTGTTGTCAACAATGAAGGTAACTTTTAAACATACATATATAATCCAGACTCACCGCATCTCTTTGCTTACGTTACTGCCTCTTTACCTTAGGTATTCCAGTCAAGTCGACACTGGACAACACGACAACAGTGCAGTATGCTGGTCTTATGAGTCAACTATCTGACAAAGCACGCAGTGTTGTGCGTGATTTAGACCCTTCCAATGACCTTACTTTCCTGCGTGTACGTTCCAAAAAGCATGAGATTATGGTTGCACCCGATAAAGATTTTATTCTGATAGTTATTCAAAATCCAACTGACTAAACGGTGCAATTGAAATACTTATATTCTTAGCTACTCGTGTATTTATTGTATTACCTTGCGTGAAAGCGATAGAGCTTTGATTTTGAATTTGCATCAAGCGGAAATGGAAACAAAATTACATACATCTTTTAAGATCTGCTTACATTTTATGTGATTTAATGTTAGTATTAATTTTTATACAAACTTAATACAGCACAATGCAAAATGCTTTTGAAATTTAATGTTTTTGAGGGAATATTAATAGTGTTACGGGCTACTGTTTATGAATTAGTACAACGATTTTGGGTTCCTGTGCCCAAACGCGTGAATCGAATCAAAAACCTTTAACACACCTGTAGACAACAGTTCACGCTTTATTACAAAAATAAAATTTACTATATCTGTGCACTAATTTATTAATAAAGTCGGTTGGAAATATGGTATTTATTGCAAGTTTCCGAGCTGAGCTGTCAAAAAAAAACATCCACGAAATATCTGCAAAAGGTGTTCAGCCCCTCTTCTTTAGCAAAACAGAAAGGAGAATTCTACTTAGTGAGGGTTATAATCCCTAAGCGCGGCCGAAGGCCTCCTACGCAGAAAGTTGTTTTCTGCAAAGTTGTTCAGCCCCTTTTCTTCGGTAACACAGAAAGGAGAATTCTACTTAGTGAGGGTTATAATCCCTAAGTGCGGCCAAAGGCCGCCTACGCAGAAAGGTGCTCTCTGCAAAAGGTGTTCAGCCCCTCTTCTTGGGTAAAAGAGAAAGGAGTAGTGAGGGTTATAATCGTTTTAGAAAAAAATCCAAATTTCCGCTGTTTTCAAACAGCTCCCATGGGGTCTTTAGGGGGGGAAGGGGTGAGGGGTGACTTTTCATAAAGCGGCTTTCATCCTCTTTCGTTTAGGGGGGGATGGGGGGATTGGGGAGCAACGCCCCTCCCCCTACGCCAACCTCCCAGAATCGTTGTACAAATAGCTAAACATTTCCCGTGTTACGATTATCCTTGACTACTTGACCGGATTTCCCAAAATGTTTCGGTTCGTATCACTGGATTGTTAAATAAACACCNTATAAACATATATTTAAGTACTTTCGCGTAAATTGTAAATAGAAAACCATATATGTAATACTCCTATATTGGCAGTAAGAGCTAGTACCGTCCGAAAACACTACAGTACAGATATATCAATCAACACGTACGAAAGAAAAGGAACACATACGTTTATTAATAGACATGTACAATCTTATCTTAAAAATGTTTAAATTTTACACTAAATACGATGACCACTTCTCAAAAACTTTATTTTTGGATTAATTAAATTTTAGTGAACATATACATATCGAGGGCTTATATTCAACGCAGAAGCTGTCAAAGCGCTTATTGTAGCATAGTCCCCTTTCAGACACGTCAAGTCTTGCTTTCAAGTCTGCTCGT
>NW_016195271.1:0-3050 GCF_001687245.7 Rhagoletis zephyria | reverse complement strand
TTCTAGTCAATGAAAAAGAGAGATTAGGGACCCAGCAGAGGCAGAAGCAGTGTTCCCCTCCATCTTCTCCTTCTTCAATAATACTCCTCCGAATCGACACAAAGACGAGAGGGAAAGAAAGAGTGAGAGAGCAAGAACTCAACTTTCTCTTGCCCCCAAGAATTGTCAGTCTCGGGGATAGAGGCTGCTGCTGTTGCTGCCGCTGCTGCAAAGCCAGTTCGCTGGGCTCGCATAAATTGTGCTCG
This sequence comes from Rhagoletis zephyria, assembly GCF_001687245.7. Taxonomy (NCBI): domain Eukaryota; kingdom Metazoa; phylum Arthropoda; class Insecta; order Diptera; family Tephritidae; genus Rhagoletis; species Rhagoletis zephyria. The sequence goes on along the minus strand of NW_016195271.1, from coordinate 2,805 downwards.
CTTCGGTAATTAATGGAAAGGGATGATTAGCCGGTGGCAAGGTGGTGCACTGCACCACTGCTCTACTACTGATCGTACACTACTGCTTAACATACAGTACGGTAGTGTGTGTGTGTGTGTGTCACAGCAGGCTAATGAAAATGGATGAAGGGAGGAGGAGGAGGGAAGGAAAAGCAAGAGAAAAGCGGTCAGCATTTGGCGGAAGCTGCTGCTGCTGCTGTTGCTGTTGCTGGTGGTCGTCAGCTGGTGCTACTCACGCAAAGTCAGTAAACTGCTCGCGCCCGAGAAAAGTAACTCTGCTGCTGTTGTGTTGTACAGTAGCATTAGCAGAGTTGCTCCAGCAGCACCAGCCACACAATGGAGAAGACAATTTAATTAAAAGACAGCCGCCGAAGAAGAAGAAGAGGAGTCAGAATTGGAGTGAGTGAGAAAGAGAACGTGGGCACAACTTCTCCACTGGGACTATTCTGCCGTTGTTGCTGGTACTCAAACGATAGTCTGCTCGATCAGAGACTGTCTGTGTCTGTCTGTGTCTGAACGACAGCCAATTTGCTAATTAGAAAATGTTTCAACGAGTCCAAAATGTCCGTCAGTGGAGAAAGATGATGGAAAGTGCATTCTTCTTTTCAACATCATCATTTTTTGCCTCCCCCTCCACAACTCAAACTTTAAAACTATAAAACTTTAAATGGCCTTTTTCAACGAAGATTTTCCCGCTTGTCAGTTTCATTGTTTGCGCCTCTTTTCTTCTTTTTGTTGTTTTGTACAGCGGAATGTTGTACCTGCCTTGTTGTACACTTCTGAGACGCCATCTTTAAACACACTGGCTGGCTGGCTCCTGCTGCTGCTGAACACAGAAGCCAATCTTCGAGGGCAGAGAAGGGAAAGGGAAAGGGAGAGGGGAAAGTGAGCAATTACATGCACACTGGTACACTAGATGAAAAAGCTACATTAGACAGAACCGAAACGAGAGGAGAAATTGGCGATTATGACGCACTAAGACTGGCGACGTGCGAGAGAAAGAAATTGGAGAGCGAATGAAAGTGAAAGAGATGTGAGTTCTGGAAAAAAGCGGTAGAAGAAAGGGACGAAAAAAAGTTCAGTGCCTGCCTGCTCTGCAGTGCAGAGCAGAGCAGCTCATCACACGGGCAATTTGAAGGAAAAAAAGGTAATGAATTATTGATCCATTTGTGTTTGCCTTAATCGCCCTCCATTAAGAGTACCTACTACTACTACTACTGCCACCACTATTGCTGCTGGTTCTCATCAGAGCCCGAATTAGTGGCAGCAGCAAGAGAAGAGGACTCGCCTGAAGGGCAACCACTAAAAACGGGAAAATGATGATGTACAGTGTCCTCTGTGTGTGTCTGTGTGTACAGTGTTTAGTGTGTGGGTACCGCAGCAACATTGCAAATACACAAAAACACAGTGTCGGCTAGGGCTCAGGTAACGACGGCAAAAAAGGAAAGAAAGAAAGAGACACGAAGGTCGACGATGCGGACGATGATGAGGAATGAAAAAGAAGAGAGAGAGAGAGAGAGAGAGAGAGAGAGAGCACAATTCGATTAGATGAAGAGAGAGAGAGAAAATGAGAGGGCACGGGCGCCAAATTGGCACATCGGCACCGGCGGCGACGGCGGTGAGGAAATTCGTCGTCGAGTGCTAATTCCTCCTCCTCTTCTTCTTCTTCTGCCTAGAATTTGTCAGTCAACAGAGAAAAACAGAAAACAGAAAGAGAATGGCCAACAAAGACCACCGGAGCGGAGTGCTGCTGCTGCTGCTTCTAATGAACTCTAAATAGGCGACTAATTAGGTGAATGACAATGGCAACGAAGAAGAAGAAGAAGAAGAAGAGATGACAGGTAGGTAGGTGGGCAGGTTGAGAAGTGCCAAAGAGTGCAAACTTTGCTGATCAAAACACTCATTCTTGATAAACTGATAGATTGGCTGAAGTGTNCGAAAAAGCGAGAGGGCTTGTTGAAGTTCTAAAGAGAAGAAAAGGAAAAAAATTAGAACGACAAAATGTCAACCGGGCAGCGGCAGATCACAGGTTATTCTTGAGTAGTGTGTGTTTACCCTCACCTCCTCTGCACTTTTCTCTCGGGCCATCAAAGTCTTGTCATCAGTAGTGTCGGGGCCATCGAGAACAAGTGTTGTCAACATGAATAGACAAATGTCAGCAGAGCGGACTAGACAACACCAGAACTAAGCGACTACAAACAGTCAGGCGCCACTCAAGCAAGAATCCGCTCCTTCTCTCAGAATTCCGTTCCCCATTAGAATTGCAAAATCGAGTCACTTTTTCACTTTCAGTTCAGGTGAACCTGCTACCTTGTGTGTGCCTACCTTCACTTCACTTCAATTAGAGAAAGGTGAAAAGTGAAGAGTGTGCAAAACAAAAAGAAAAGAATAGTGAAATGTTACCTGTGCTGTTTACCTACCTATATTTAACCTACCGTGCATACACACCACACACGAGGATACCGATAAAATAAATCATCAGTATCGAAGCGGAGGCGATGAAAAGATGAATCCAAATCGAATGAGCAGAGAGAGATAGATAGATAGAATGACAAAAGTTCATACTCCGGGACTGAATTAGCGATGCTCCGCGGCCGTCGTCAATGGTGCGCATCACTGCCGCCAAACAGATGGTGATGATGATGATCACTGAGGCAACCACCACCACAAATGGACAGAAATAGAAGTCGAAGATGTGTCACCACAAGTGTTTTTCAATGGTAAATGATGTGACAGGAATGGAACAAAACGCTGGAAGAAAATGTCATCACCGGGAAAAGAATG
>NW_016195270.1:0-3050 GCF_001687245.7 Rhagoletis zephyria | reverse complement strand
ATTTCCAAAAACTGTGGAAAACTGAAATTACAGAATTATTGACATACATGGAGTGATATAAATATATACCTATATGTATGTATGCAAATACATATATGTTCATGAGAATTTCGCAAATTTTATATGTTGTTTGTCGTGGATTTGTGAGATAGGTCTATCGTACGCTTAGGTATCTTTTTATGCGGCTTTTTTTTATGCAGATTTGAATTTATGAGGTTTTTCAAAACCATTTTTTCGCTGTTTTGCTTTTTGAGAGTTTTCATTACTTTTTTTCAGTGTGTAAGAGACAGTGCTTCTGATAAGTAATTTGTCTTTGTATTCTTACATAATTCATGTATTTATTGTGGTATTTTTTTGTCTTTGGTTAAAATACAGACCAAATTTTATTTATTTCATTAAGTTCAGTTTTACATGGAATAATAAATGTTAAAGTAAAGAAATAAATTATTTTTTTGCTTAATAATGCCTCATTGGATTTTTTGTATGCGGTTTTTAGAATTTTTTATATGGAGTATCTGAATTTATGCGGTTTTTGAAAATGCTGGAACGCATCCTCTGCTTTTGTATGAAAGTAAAGAACTTTTTTATGCGGATTTTTATGCGACTTTCTGAGGAACGCATGTACCGCATAAAAAAAGACCTAAGTGTATTTACCCAAGTGGTGGCTTATGGAAGAATTCGGGTACATACATACTATATAATGATTTTTTAATAATTTTTCGTCACACATACAGTTTTTTTTGCCGTTTTTTATATGACTTTACAATATGTAGGTCCATACATATACATATATTTGTGTATGTACATTACAACGATTGTATTATCTAATACTTATATAATATGCCCCGAGTCCCTAAGAAATTTTGACTGTCACCGCTGTTTCAGATTTGTCTTTCAACTTCTGCTGACTCATATGAAAGTCTACATTTTAGCATTGCCTGCTTATTTATTATTTGTCTGCCTTTCTTGTCACACCATAAAATTTATTATTTATAACCATTTGTAGGGAAATAAAACTTTCATAACTTAGCTTTCAGCATGCTTTGTGAGTGTTCGCTATACGGCAGCGTGGGAGCAGCAAGCAGCTCATATGCATACAAACGCACACACATGCATATGTAGGTGACTTTCTGCATACCTCACAAGCGTCATTCCATGAATATAAAAATACATGGCAAATTTCATACAAATGAATATGTGTACATACATACATTTATACATACACACAACTGAAAATAAGGAAACCATTCAAGGTACACGATCCTATTCATACTCCCTCCGGAGGCTATGTAGGTTCTCGCGTGTTGTATTCGCTTTTACTGGTATGCTCGTAAATTTTCTATTTAAGTCTGCATTTCAATAAATTTATGATTATGTTAAAAAAAATATCTGTATGCACTTGCATGTGTACGTACATATACCAACCAATATGTTGTGTATGTAAAACAATAAAATAAACGCTGACAACTTTATTGAATACCATATATGTATATGAATGTTATGTAAATAAACACACAAACACATGCTTAAAGTGGAAAATAAAAATTTCGCCATGCATAAATACAAACTATGTACGTGCGTATAAATTTCCAAATATACTCAGGGCAGTTTAGTATTCTTTGCAATTTTGCTGTTGCAGACATTGGAGCCGAAAAATTTCGTTGAATTCTGCAGCCTTCGGCTGTCGGCGAGTTAGAGTTTTGACATGTTTGCGGTTAGATAATCGAAAAGTGAAATTTATGGTGGCATTATTATGTCAGCAGGTAAAGTAATTTTTTTTTGCATATTAATGAAGGTATGAAGGTATGTATGTTGCAATTTTCCAATGAAAAAATGATAATTTAGATTTATTGTTAAAGTTTTTTTGGTTTCTTTCGAATGGATCGAATTAATTTAGTTGTAGAGAAATAACCAAATAACTTAATAGTAAACTTTGATATGATGGCATTTAAACATTTTATAAAAAATTTAAAATTTAATTTTTAGTTTTAAAGAAATTTTATACAACCAGGAGTTAATATATATTGTTACTTTATATGAGCGATATTATGCTTAACGGTAATAAAACTGCATTTTTCGTTGCTTCCATTTGAACATTCGAGTTTCAGGAAAAAATTTTAAAGTTGTATTTATTTTATCTGTGTTACTCTAAAAAACTAGTGCAGTTGATAATAAAATTATGGGTTAAAGGTTTATGGTTTACATTAAATAGAATATCAATTAAATAGCTAATACAGTTAGGCGGACGAAATTAGAGGATGTGGTCGTGTGCATATGAGCATGTCCCACGAGCTGTTTGCAATCACGAGCCGCACGGTGCAATTGGTACTCTTTTCAGAAACGTGAATTTTTTTCTTGCCAATATAATCTTGTTTTGCATATTTTTTATCGCAAAAAAAAATTATTTAACTCCCAAAAAAATATTTCGGTTCAAAGTAATATTTTTGTCGCCTATAATTTTTAAAAATGCTGTAGCTATGTATGTGAAAGTGTTCATACAGCAAGGTTTTTTAGAAGCGTGTTGGAGCTGAAAGCAAATCAGGTTTAATTTTGAATTTTCTATTTAATTTTTCAGTTTCATGACGCTTCTGTAAACGAATCTTTTGAATCAGATTAAGCAAATATTTTTGACGCTTTTCATTGATGGGAAATTTTTTGCATATTTTTTAATTTAGCCATTGTCCGATCCAGGAATCAAATCCAGCTTCTACGGAGTGGTAGTATGCAACTCTATAATTTAAGTTTTAAATCAATGTCAAATTTTTGTATTTTATTTTACGTAACCAGATAAGTCTGATTTGCATAAATTTTGAAATTGTGGCAGCTCTGTTCGGAAATGCTTTCAAAATAATTTGAAATTGAAGTAGAACTTTGAAACTGGGGGCAACCCTCTCCCAAAATATTTTATAAATAAAGCTAACTTTAACCTCACAGTTGACATGCATATAAACTATTCAATAAACTTGTCAGTTGAAATGATTTTTAGTTACTACGCAGATGGTAACCTTTTTTATACCCGAGCGCACTTGTGCACAAGGGTATATTAATTT
>NW_016195269.1:2929-3051 GCF_001687245.7 Rhagoletis zephyria | reverse complement strand
TAGCTTATGACCTAGGTTAGAAAGTAGGCTACTTTTTTAAGAGTTGCCTACCTGTTACCTGTTAGAAATGTTTAATTTAATTAACACGCGGAAATGAGTGAACTGATTTGCATGGAAGTTTT
>NW_016195269.1:598-2781 GCF_001687245.7 Rhagoletis zephyria | reverse complement strand
ACGCGGAAATGAGTGAACTGATTTGCATGGAAGTTTTCACACAGATAGCTTATGAGCTAGGTTGAAAAATAGGCTACTTTTTTTAAAAGTTACCACCTGCTAAAAAAATTAATTAAATTAATACACGGAAAAGTCTGAAAGGATTTGCATAAAATTTTGCAAGCAGATAGCTTATNTTGTTTATCTTACTTCTTACTAATAATATTATAATTGTGAAAGTTTGTATGTTTGGATGTTTGGGAAATCATCACGCGGAAACGACTGAGCGGATGCGCATGAAATTTGGTACGCAGATAGTTTATGGGCCAGATTGGTTAATAGGCTATGTTTTTAAGAGTTGCCACCTGTTAAAAAAGTTTAATTTATTTAATATGCGGGAAAGACTGAATGGATTTGAATGAAAATTTGCACACAGATAGCTTATGACCTAGATTGGAAAATAGGCTACTGTTCTTAAGAGTTGCCACCTGTTAAAAAAGATTCATTAAATTAATACGCGGAAACGACTAAATGGATTTGCCTGAAATTTTGCAAGCAGATAGCTTATGACCTACAGTGGCAAATAGGCTAATTTTTTGGAAGAGTTGCCACCTGTTAAAAAAGTTTAATTATATTAATTCGCGGATACGACTTAATGGATTTGCATGAAATTTTGCCCACAGATAGCTTATGACCTAGGTTAGAAAGTAGGCTACTTTTTTAAGAGTTGCCTACCTGTTACCTGTTAGAAATGTTTAATTTAATTAACACGNTAATTACATTAATACGCGGAAATGATTGAACAGATTTGCATGACATTTCGCACAGAGATAGCTTATGACCTATGTTGGAAAATAGGCTACTATTTTAAGAGTTATGATGTATTAGGAAAGTTGAATTAAATTAATACGCGTAAATGACTGAACTGATTTGCTACTTCCTTAACCGGTTTTCCGATCAGAGCGAAATTTAGTACACTTACTACGGATTTCGGAAGGATGGTCTTAGACTGAAAGTAAGTCCGATAACTCAAGGCCCCTCCCAAACAAATTGGAATTTTCATATTACATACATATCTCTGAAAGTATTTGTGGGAGAGAACTTAAACTTGGTATAGTGATATGTATGTGAAATCAATGATGGCATTAATCGATTGATGTTTTAATTAGTTAATTCGATTCAATTCAAACTGATTACAGTTAATCATGATTAATTTTAATCTGGTTAAACAGTTAATCGTAACCGCGATTAAAAAATTAATTTTTAATCATTAACTCTTCATTTGATCAAGTAGGTTTGGTGATTAATTAAGTTATGCTGGAATTTCCCTGTGCAAACAAAGCAAGTTAATCTGGTATGGCTAAGTCGGGCTTCCTCATCAATCTAAGCAATTTAGTGTGCATTTTCATTAAGATATATACCAATAGACGTTTTACAAACTAGGTTTGTAAAAGTTCCCAGTTTATGTATTACTAATAACAATAATTCTAATTTTTTTATATTATGTGCTTTTTATAAGCGTAAAACACAAAATAATTACTATAACTGGTGTTTGGTTTCAAACTCGGATAAACTCGACAATTTAATCAGATTTTATTTTTAATTGGATTAACGATTAATATTTTAAATTAATTAAACGTAATCGCAGCCAGCGATTAACGATTAAAAAAATGTTATCATTAATCGTACGGTTGATTACGACTAATTAATTTCAATCGACAAACGCGATTAACATTTTAATCGTTAATTTTTAATCCTTAATCAGATTAACAGTTTCCCAACACTGTGTGAAATCATGTTCATATTCATGGAGAAAATGGACGCTTTTGGAAAAGAGGCGTAGCACCTCCCATAGTGACTGAAAGTTTCATATTGCATATCTTTTCAAATATTTAGGGTAAAGCACTCAAGCTTGGCATGGAAATACATATGTATGTATAAGTAAGATTTAACCACTTAGTTTTGATTAAGATTCTTTATTTGCCTTGGATTACCAAGGGCAGCCGGTCTCAGCGGATGAGTTGAAATAACTGACTACATAAAANCGCATGAAATTTGGTACGCAGATAGTTTATGGGCCAGATTGGTTAATAGGCTATGTTTTTAAGAGTTGCCACCTGTTAAAAAAGTTTAATTTATTTAATATGCGGGAAAGACTGAATGGATTTGAATGAAAATTTGCACACAGATAGCTTATGATCTAC
>NW_016195269.1:0-470 GCF_001687245.7 Rhagoletis zephyria | reverse complement strand
CGGAATTTAGTACACTTACTACGGATTTCGGAAGGATGGTCTTAGACTGAAAGTAAGTCCGATAACTCAAGGCCCCTCCCAAACAAATTGGAATTTTCATATTACATACATATCTCTGAAAGTATTTGTGGGAGAGAACTTAAACTTGGTATAGTGATATGTATGTGAAATCAATGATGGCATTAATCGATTGATGTTTTAATTAGTTAATTCGATTCAATTCAAACTGATTACAGTTAATCATGATTAATTTTAATCTGGTTAAACAGTTAATCGTAACCGCGATTAAAAAATTAATTTTTAATCATTAANTTCGAAGCGGAGTTTTGGCCGGATGAGTGGTTACCTGTGTTAACTACTCCCCCTCTTGAAGTGAAAGCGTCCGCGGTTTCCTTTATGATATTCNTCGCGGATACGACTTAATGGATTTGCATGAAATTTTGCCCACAGATAGCTTATGACCTAGGTTA
>NW_016195268.1:0-3051 GCF_001687245.7 Rhagoletis zephyria | reverse complement strand
ACTAATGCATGAAAATCCTAACCTCAAAAAAATCACCCGTTACAAACTCGTTTATATATACCCTCGTATAAGCTGTCTGCATACCGAATTTCAAGTTCGTGTGACTTATGGTTCCGAAGTTATAGCTGATAAAAAATTCACGGCTATGGGATGTGCCACGCCCCCTTTTACATNAATGATTTGCAAGCGTTGCTCGTTAGTAAGTCTATTCATGATGAAATTTCAAAGCATACTGAGCATCTTTCTCTTTGACACCATGTCTGAAATCCCACGTGATCTGTCAAATACTAATGCATGAAAATCCTAACCTCAAAAAAATCACCCGTTACAAACTCGTTTATATATACCCTCGTATAAGCTGTCTGCATACCGAATTTCAAGTTCGTGTGACTTATGGTTCCGAAGTTATAGCTGATAAAAAATTCACGGCTATGGGATGTGCCACGCCCCCTTTTACATCCTCGTTTATACATTCCCTCCTATAAGCACCTACCATTGATATGTCTGCATACCAAGTTTCAAGTTCGTGTGACTTATGGTTCCGAAGTTATAGTTGATAAAAAGTTTCGCGCCAATGGGATGTTCCACGCCCCCTTTTACAAATATGTTTATATATACCCTCGTATAAGCACCTACTATTGATATGTCTGCATACCGAATTTCGAGTTCGTGTGACTTATGGTCTGGAAGTTATGGCGGATTAAAAATTTCACGCCTATGGGAGGTGCCACGCCCCCTTGTCGGATCCCACTTTTTTCACCCTATTATAAGCCCAGGTATCATGGAAATACTCTGCCAAAATTTTGATCGATTCTGTCAGTCCGTTTAGACTGCAACCTAGCACATACATACATACTTTCACAAATATATAGTAGATATTTATCATTATCCCAGTGTATAAGAATTTAAGGAATATATCGTCCACAATGCCACCCATCGTGTACATTTTTAGTCTCAATATTTATTTTCAATTGGCTAAATTGTATTCTAAATAAATATGAGCCAAATCGGCAAGTCAATGCAATTTTTATGAATATCCCGACCCCATCACCACCTAGCGATTAAATTTTTTGTCGAAATATTTCCCTTAAAGGTGCTGAAATATGTTCCAAATATGAACGAAATCGGTCCAGCCGTTTAGTAGTTTAGTGACATTCAATATACGGAAAACTATACGAAATTGTGAAATCGTGACGTCTCAGCTTTCTTCACTTTTCGGCACCAACAAAAAATTTTAAATTATTTTAAATCAATGAACCTTCCATATAGAAGGTCCAAAAATGTGCTTTTTACAGAATTGAAATCGGTTCAACCGTTTGGTCAGGCATCGCCGTCATACGAAAGACATTTAATTTTTATATATATAGATTAGTGGCACAATGGGTGAATTAAATGCATTCATACATACATATTTACGTACAACTATAGGTAATATTGTATGCGTCTTCACAGGTAGGTTAAGTGCGGGTGATAAACCCATGTAGCGTAGTTAAATACTGTGTACATACCTACAATTGAAATGGGGAAAAATGTTACAAATTCGCCGTGTGACTGGAAAAGACTCTAAAATACACACAAATTGTGGTTTCCAAGCCATGTACGAAGTGATTGGCACAGCTGCATCCTTCAACTCGTCAACTCGCGGGATATTCCCTGATTTGCAGGGAATTTCGGTTTAATAGGCAATCGGGGAATGGGCACTTTTTTCGGGGAACTGGGTATGTTATTTTTATATCTTAAAGTAACAAAATTAGACGAATATGTTAATTTTTAACCATTTGACCCTTTTTGGAGCGAAATTTTTGAAGTGAAACTTCTTACNATTAATGATCTTGATGAGAGATGCATTGAATTTGTTTTTTTTTTTTAAGTGAAACTTCTTGGGCGTGAAATTTTTCAAACTGAAAACGTTTCATGAGTAAGAAGGAAGATAGAGTATAGATAAAGGGAAAAAAGAAAGAAAACGACGTATGCACAGCAATACAAAGCGATAGCACAAAAATCTTCAACGCGAATGCATACGAGTACTTACATACATACGTACATATATATGTGCATATGTATGTATGAATCCATTTTGCATTTCAGCGCTGCTGGTAGCGGCAAAGTTAATAACAATGAAGCAAGCGTGCTTGGTGGACATTCGTACATAGATATGTATGTATGTTTGTATGGATATATGTATGATGAAGCAAACGTGGTTCGTTGATATAATGATGAACATACATATGTATGTACGTACTTACCCTGCAGGGAAACCGCGGACTGGTGCATAAAATTTCTAGTTCCGTACAAGATCTTTATCGCCAAAAACGAACCAGTCCGATAGTAAGTAGATCCCCACCAGTTCAAAATCAGCGAAATGTGGGACTCTTAAAAAAACTATTTTATTTCTCTTTTTTCATTAGAAATCTATATCTAAAGTGACGAATTTAGAACTGGATCGGAATTATAGAAAACGGGACNTTGTTTACTTTACATAGATATGTGTTTGGCGGCTTTTTCGTTCAAATGCACTTTCATTCTGCACTTCGCAGAGGCTATTTCGTAGTTTATTAATACAAAACAAAACTTTGTGTTAACATATTAACATCTTGGGGCCGTCTGGAATCTAACCAATAACAGCGATCACCTCTGCAAAGTCAGCTACAGCCAACGTTTACATACCTAAACGTATATTTCTTACAATCATTCGAATAAATTTAATTTCAAATTGAAAAAACGTTTCTTTGAAAATAATGTAAAACGCACACGGAAGAACCGAAAAGATTGAAAAATCATGATACTTTTTTCTTTCGTCTGGCGATNGAACTATCGAAAAAGGGAAGCAGCGGGGGCAATTGACACTTCCTAGGACATCGCCATGTTAAATTCGCCAGTTGCTTGCATGCAAAAGAGATTTATCGCGAACCAGTACTGGGTCTAAATGTACTAGAAGCGCCCCAGTTCAGAACTAGAGATTTTCCCCACAGGGTATGGACAGCAATATATATGTTTGTATGTATGTATGTACATACCCTGTAGGGAAACGAACTAGTGCGGAACTGGTTC
>NW_016195266.1:0-3051 GCF_001687245.7 Rhagoletis zephyria | reverse complement strand
AAAATATATAATAATTTTGGGCGGGATGAAGTTCGCCGGGTCTGCTAGTTATTATATATTTTGAGGAAAATTGTGGATTCCGATGCATTTGCAATTATAGCGGTGGATNACGTGAACTGTTGGTGAAAATGTTGGACCAAAAAGTTTCAATAAAATATATAATAATTTTGGGCGGGACGAAGTTCGCCGGGTCTGCTAGTTATTATATATTTTGAGGAAAATTGTGGATTCCGATGCATTTGCAATTATAGCGGTGGATTAAGAGCGTGCTATGGCAATGGATTCTCAAAGGTATGCTGAGCAGTCGGGTATAGTAACCATGGCATTAGGCACAGCAAAATTCAATTTATTTGTACACCATAAGGAAATTTTTCCACTCCGTCTCACCACAGAGAAAAAAGTTACCGATTGGCACAGGCCCAAACAAGCACATGATGAGTGTTTTTTTAATTCGAAAAACAATTGATAGCTGGAAATGCTGCACAGCCCTCCGCAAGGGTTGCAGCATGTCGATTTTTCGTTTTTCGTAACGTAGCTACGAATTACGAAAATTCGTAATTTGAATCGCCTCCAAATCAGAAATCAAATTGATTTGTGATTTGATTTGTAGAGCGAATCAATTGGATTCGTGATTTTTAAGCTAATATTACTTTTTTATGCAACACAAATGCGATATTCAAGTACCTTCCAACTTCGAGTTCCACGAAAATCTTCGGGATTTTCGGGACTACTTCGAGATTTTCGGGTTCTCGGGACTACTTGGGGATTTTTGGGACTAATTCGAAGTTTTTGGAACTCCTTCGGGTTTTTCGAGATTCCTTCAGGTTTTTCAGGATTTTGGGACTAATTCGGTATTGTTGGGGCTGTTTCGGGTTTTTCGAGACTACTTCGACATTTTCGGGGTTCTCGGTTTTTCGAAACTATTTCGAGATTTTCGGGATTCTCGAGAAATATCGGGATCCGCGGGATTATTTCGAGATTGTTGGACTATTTCCAGATTTCTTCGGAATTTTCGGGACCATTCTGGGTTTTTCGAGACTACTTCCAGATTTACTGGGTTCTCGGGACTATATTGGGATCTTCGAGATTACGTCGGGATTTTCGGGACTATTTCAGTTTTTTCGAGACTACTTCGAGATTTTCAGGATTTTTGCGACTAGTTCGGAAGTTTTGGGACAACTTCGAGATTTTCGGTGGTCTCGGGAATATATCGGTATTTTTGGGACTAATTCGGGTTTTTTGAGACTACTTCGAGATTTTCGATGTTCTCGGGAATATATTAGGATTTTTGGGACTATTTCGATACTTTTGGACTATTTCGGGATGTTTTTCGGGATTTGCAGGACTATTCCGGGGTTTCGAAACTACTTAAAGATTTTCGGGGTTATCGGGACTATATCGGGATCTTCGGGACTACTTCGGTATTTTTGGGACCAATTAGGAATTGTTGGGACTATTTCGGGTTTTTCGAGACTACTTCCGAGGTTTTCGGAGTTCCCGGGACTATATCGGGATTTCTTCTTCCCGAAGAAGTCGCGAGAAACCCGAAATAGTTCCAAAAACATCAAATTAATACCGCTTATACCGAAGAAGTCTCGAAAACCCTGAAATAGTCGAAAAATTCCGAGGTAGTCCCGTAGATCTCGATTTAGAGCCGAGAATACCGAGAATCTCTTAAAACCCGAAATCGTTTCGAAAATTCCGAATTGGTTCCGAAGTAGTCCCACAAATCCTGGTATATTCCCGGGAAAACCGAAAATATCGAAATTGTCCCAAAAATTCTGAAATAGTCCGAAAAACCTCGAAGTAGTCCCGAAGATCGCGATACATTCGCGAGAACCCCGAAAACCTCGAAGTTTTCCCAAAAATACCAAAATACTCCCAAAAATCTCGATATAGTCCCAAAAATTCCTAAATGGTCCCAAAAACACTGAAGTAGTCACGAAGATCCCGATATAGTCCCAAGGACCCCGAATATCTCGAAGTAGTTTCGAAAAACCCGGAATAGTCCCGAAAACCCGAAATAGTTCAAAAATACCAAATAAGTCTCAAAAATCTCGATAAATTCCCGAGAACCCCGAAAATCTCGAAGTAGTTCGGAAAACCCGAAATAGCCCCAAAAATTCCGAATTGGTTCCAAAAATTCCAAATTGGTCCCAAAAATCCCTGAGATACCGAAATAGCCCCGAGAACATCGAAAACCTCGAAGTAGTCTCGAAAAACTCGAAATAGTACCAAAAAATCCGAATTGATCCCAAAAATCCCGAAGTTGTCCCGTAGATCCCGATAATACCGAGAATACCGAAGTTGTCTCGAAAAACCCGAGATAGTGAAGAAAATCCCGAAGAATTCTCGAAAATCCCGAAACAGTCCAAAAATAGTCCCAAATATCCCGAAGTAGTTGCGTTGCCTAAAAGAGTATTATTTAGCTGAGAAATCACAAATCAATTATTCTCTCTACAAATCAAATCACAAATCAATTTCAAATCATAAATAAATTTTATTTCTTATTTGGTCGACGAATCAAATCACAAATAAATTTGATTCCTTATTTCGTTGACTAAGCAAATCACAAATATATTTTATTTCTTATTTGCTTGACTAATCAAATCACAAATAAAATTTGTTTTTTATTTGGTTGACGTTCAAATCACAAATAAAACTTATCTTTTATTTGGTTGACGATCAAATCTATTTATATGTATAAAAATGAATGTTTGTCTGTATGTCCTTTATAGGCGGCAACAGTACCCAACTGATTTTAATGAAATTTTTACGGTAGGTGCATATAATCACTGGGAGTGTTATAGAACAAAACTAATGTCGACAGGTAACGCTGTAGTCGAGAATACAAGCAACCAAAAAGCACCTACCNAAATGAATGTTTGTCTGTATGTCCTTTATAGGCGGCAACAGTACCCAACTGATTTTAATGAAATTTTTACGGTAGGTGCATATAATCACTGGGAGTGTTATAGAACAAAACTAATGTCGACAGGTAACGCTGTAGTCGAGAATACAAGCAACCAAAAAGCACCTACCTGTGAGATA
>NW_016195265.1:0-3051 GCF_001687245.7 Rhagoletis zephyria | reverse complement strand
ATGTCAGACGAAAGAGATTTAAGAGGATTTTGGCTTTGAAAATGCTTTCGAATTGCAACCTATCATTTAATAAGTCATATCTACTGAGTATGTACATTTCGAGGGCTGACCTATGACCGGCTGCCGAGATAGATTGATCTTCCACTCAGCTGTCGAACTTCGAAAAAATGAGATGTCGAAATAAAGAGCTTGGCCTGAGGAATGAGGAATAACGTTTAATTTTTTGAAGTTAGAAAATGTGTATCGTTACAGGGTGATTTGAAATTAGAGGAAACTAACCATATATTATTATTATTATTTTAACCATGCAAGACTTCACTGCACCCAGAAACGGCTGGACGGATTTAGTTGAAAATTTGCACACGGGTCACTTATAAATGTGACTTTCATTCGAAATATTTTTTAAGGTTGCCACCTGTTTAAAATCCTAAATTCAATTTTAGCGTTTTAACGCCATGTGGGCTCACTAGTAATATATGCAGTAATACGGGTAATAGAGAAAGAAGAAGTTTCGCTTCAGTCGCGCGTGGAATCCATGCACAGTTTTTTTTCGTAAGTCAAAGTAATATTAGTAAGTATTTATTCGCTGTATTCACCAGAATTTCGGGGTTATTTCCAGTTTTTTTTTCAATTTGGAAACTGGTTCAAAAGACGCTATGTTAGATTATGGCGGAGCATTCAGCTCCCCTTTAGCCAAAATGTTGTTAATAGAAAAACAATTTTTTTTTCATATTTTTCTGCCACTTTTTCTTATATTAACCTATGCATTTATAAAATTGTTTGCCTTTTTTTAAAGACGTCTGCCAGCAATGCGCGTATCTCGCGCATAATAATAAATTGTGTGTGTCTGATTCGAAAAAAATGTTCTTAACAAGTTTTTATTTGAAGATAAGAATAACAAATAAACGGTCAACGTGTTTATTTTCCAAATCGAATACATTTAAATATGTTTGCTAATTTTCTCAATAACGAGTACTCCAGGCGAACACTGCTGATTAGAATAGAAACTCACTCAAAGTGCGAGCCTGAGAATCTCATTTACTCAAAACAGTTGCTACAGTGACTGATTCAACAACGTATGTACATAAATACGTACATAAATATTTATAGCCTCTCACCCGCATTCTACATACGACTTTTTATGTATGTACATTAGGGCGGGTCAATTTGTATGTGAAACTTTTTCGGCTATGAGCGTATAGTAATGAAGGGTTCTACGTGTAATTCTCAGAAAATTTGTCGAAGAAATCATGGATCTAAAATCAATTTGAAGTTTGCCAAATTGCGAAAATAGGTTTCTTAGCATTTTGCTGCAGTGTCGTAAAGAGGTGCTTAAATTTTTCATAAAAACATGCTGAACTTATAGTTTTCTTAAAACTTCCACCAGAGGGCGCGACAGTGAAAATTTTCACATTTTCTTCCAAACTCATTTTCGCAATTTGGCAAACTAAAAATTGATTTACTTAGAATTACAATAGTACAAAAATTTAACAGCCCTAATGTACGTACACATGTACATACACATGCTTGTAGATAAATATGTATGTTTGTATGTCAAACAGCGTCCCATAGAATTATTTAGCTTTTGCGCACTTTTCCCACCGATGTCTGTGCGCCACTGTACATCGACAGATTTCTGTGCAATTTTGTCCAGTACGCAGAGTACAGCTGAACAGACCACCACGACGACAACCAAAGAGCCAAAGAGTTAAAGAGTGTCTGAATCAAAAGATAAATATAACAGACTAAAGTTGGACAATCAATTGATAAAAGAAAGTTAAAACAAATTAAATATTAAATCTTCTTCCTTAAATATTTTTTCAACGTAAAGTGTAAGTGCAAATCATAAACACAAAGCTAAATAAATACTATGTAGGTATATATGGCAACCGAATGTTGAATGCAAATTACAAATGTATATACATATATGAAAAAGTGCAAATGCAAATTTTAAGTGTGTATACGCATATCTACACTGATTGTGAGTGATGGAATGCTGGTTGGTCCTGAGCAAATGCGCCAGCAGCATCCAAAAAAATGTTGTTTACAAACAAAAAAAATTATAACGGGCTGGCTTATACATAGTACTTATGGCATTTATATTAGACGAAAGAATGTTTGTGTAGTGAAAAATTCAACTTACGAGTGACATATTTAAAAGTATAAATTTTTATAAGAGTTCTAGTAAATATACATAGCTATTTTTGCAACTTGAAAATTATTGAAATGTACATATACCAGGAAAATATGTATTTGTTAAATATAAATGTGTGAGTCTAAATATGTTTATGGATATGTATGTATATGCACATATGAGTCAAGTATTCATAGCTCAAAATGGGTCATATTGCGCGCCATCTAACTGACTTCCTTGCAGTCTCTTGGTATTCGTATATAGTACATACATAAATCTATATGTGGATATGTATAATAAAAATGTGTGCATGTATGCACTTCCGCTTTACTTTGCCTTGTTTTGAGTTGTTGTGACTCATACTGCTCATACCAGCACAGTGCATAGCATCCTTTTAGGCGTACAGCCTGATCTTAGTCATTATTATGTTTGCTAATTGAAGCCGTCGTCGTCAAGTGTATTTGTGTAAATTGTACGCCACAGTTAACCGGACTGTTTCAAGTCGAGCACAGAACTAGTCTTATTTGTTGTAGTACTAGCCTACACTTCATAAGCAATAATAATGTTGAACTGTGCATTTTTTTTTTTTTGATAAGTAGGGGAAAGAACCGAAAGCCGGAGTGTATGACTTTAATAAGCTAAACCTAACCTACCCTCTCCAAAAATCACTGCTACGGAGCTACCGATTAAGTATTTTTTTTTATAGGAGTGATATGAGCAAATCTCACAGTTGTTTATATTTTCCAACAATAACGAGTTTTTGGTCGAAAATAGTGGCACACTTTTCTTAGACAATGCATTGTCTTCAGTTTTCCATGAAGAACAAGATTCCAACGCGAAATTGTATTTAAATGAAAACTTAAAAAATATATACCAAAAAAAAGTAAAAATAACCACTCATGCTCATATAACCGTAG
>NW_016195264.1:0-3051 GCF_001687245.7 Rhagoletis zephyria | reverse complement strand
TCATTCGCTAACAAAATCCATATAAACCCCGAGTTTAAAATTTTATAGAGAAAAAAAAAATCAACAAATTTGCATCCAAATTTGAATTTTTTTTCAGAAGTGTGAGAGTTTCTTTGAGTATACAGTTTTATAGTCCATTCAATTTTAGTGCAATAATGTGTTATCATTGATTTTTTAAGAATTTTTTCGCCGAATGTGTTCCGGTTTTCTTCCATACAAAAATAAATTGAGTTATTCGTTATAATGATGCAAATGCGTAAAAAAAAATCTAAAAAAAACGTATTATATTTAGCAAAATCACCATTTTTTAAGTTGACAGTCTTTTAGTAATCGATCGATATGTACATACATACAAGACGTATCTTAAATTAAAGCAAAACCGGCTTCAGATATGAATATCGCTGAATGGGTACGTTTGTGTGTGTTTTGTTAGTCACTATATTTTTGTAACCGAAAGCCAATTGCGCATATTTAAATTACTTTTCGACATTTTAAATTCTCTTTAAACAGCTGTTTTGATTTATAAACAAATAAATGAGCTAACTTAGGTGAATCCCATAACTAAAGAATGTTTGTATTTCATTTACGTCCACGGAGCCCAACAAGCATTTTTGTAAGTGTTAAAAAGCAAATTAGGTTTTCTTAGTCAAAGATTTTAAAGTAAACTTTTAATAAGGTTAAAAGGGAATACATATTTGCAAACCACGTCTCATTTCAAGCGTAATGCGTATGAATGTGAAAAAATTCAATACATTTTCTTTTAATGAAGTGGATAAATTTACATTATATGTATACATACTTATATTCCGCTTGTTGGGAATATCTTCATACATACATGTGTATGTATGTATGTACATATGCGCATATCGTCGTCGTACACCCAAAGCAACAACACAAACTCGGCTATTTATCCGAATTCAGCCAGGTCAGTTAAAAGATATGCGACCTGAAGGATAATGTTGTTAAGTGAAAAAACCGCTCTATTGTGAATTGTTAATGGGAAAGTGGAGAGGGAAATTTTTGTTTCCTCTTTTTTTGTTTCCTGTTTTGTATCTAAATCCCGTTAAACTAATCCCATGTTTCTTGCCAGCTACCAACAGGGTTGCTTTAGTAGCTAAAAGGAAATTTTACCCGAGTTGAGCGTTCTTTTGTCGCTCACTTACAAAAAAAATGCATCTAATATTAAATATTTTGGTACATATTTATATATATCGTCACCTGAAATGCAAAAAAAAAACGTAACAAACGTCATCGTGGAAATGCTAATGCCGAATTTCCACTAGGCATTGAAATTACAAAAAATGTATGCCATTTAAAAAAATGCCAAGTGGAAATGAACTTAATGACTATTTTTTAATGCCCGACTTTGTCATTTGTCATTTTTGCCATTTAATGCCTAGTGGAAATCCAGCATAAGTCATCGAATTACAACTCCCCACATCATTTTATGAAAAAAAAAAGATTTTAATATTAGTCACGACTTTTTCCATTTTCTTTTACGATGTTGTTACGTCTTTTGGTATTTCAAGTGACGATATGTTTGTTTATCAAAGTATTTATTATCTTGGTATTATTTATTATTTGTATGAATATGGGGAAAGTCTCATTAACGGTTACAAAATTAAAAAAAAAAAGTTAAAAATGTTAACAAGTTTAAAAAAAGTTTAATAGTTAACAAAAAAATGCTTCTTCTGGTAAAACCTGTTTTAAGGCACACTTTCAAACTTATAACTCAAAATAATACGTTTGTCAGAAAATGCGAAACACTATTTCTTAGCACATGATAATCATATGGGCAAGGGCGACTTTAATTTTGGTTTTTTTTTTACCAATTATAACAAAAATTTGCCCTGTACATTTTTAGCGCATAATCTCAAAAATGCCAGATTTCGAGTTGTGACTTTTTTGAAGACGGTGTGCGATATGTATATACATATATCGACAACCACAACAAAAGGCGGGCATCAGGTTCAAATCATTTTCTTTAGTTTAAGAAAAACATGTACATATGTATGTAAAAAGGTCGATTTTTTGTATGTATGTACATTATGGTGGTCCAAATATGCATGCAAGAAAAGTCGGAATTTTTATGCTCTCAACTCCTAGGATTTTTCTATACCGAAAAAATGTACCGCTATATTTATTTTGAAATCAAAAAATATTTAGAGGTTGCTCAAAGTGCCTAAAGTCTTCCATGTATTTTATATGGGGAAAAAACAACTTTTCGTAGAAATGGTATTGAATTGTTAAAAATCAATATTTTTCTATCGGAAAACTCTGTTTATCTGTAGGAGATTCCCAGTAATAATACCCAATTGTTTAGTTAACCACTTTTTAATCGCAACTATGATTTACACCTCCGCCAAAAACACCGAGAAAGGTAATAGGTGGAACAATAAAAAATCGGTGGTATTAAAAAATGGTTAAATAAACAATTGGGTATTATTATTGAAAGTCTCCTGAAGAGAACCAGGGTTTTCCGATCGAAAAATATTGCTTTTCAAGAATTCTATATTTTTCGAAAAATTGTTTTTTTGCCATATAAAAATATGTACATGGAAAACTTGGAGCGCTTTTAGCGACCTCTATATATTTTTTTATTTCAAAATAAAAAAGGGTTATACTTTTTTTTCGATATAGAACAATCCTAGGGTGTGAGAACAATACCACCTTAATGTACATACATTTACATAAAGGCAGTTTATAAATATTTTTTTTTTCGTCAAATATTAATGAACATTTGAAAGGAAACAGACCAATTTAAAATGGCTGGTATCATGTATAAAATAAATTTGTATAAGCGAAGGTAGGTATAGAAATTCAAATTAAAATTAATGCCAAGGTTAAGCTGATTTATTCGATTCTCTTGCAGGTAGGGTCGGTCAATACTTGNTTTAAAATGGCTGGTATCATGTATAAAATAAATTTGTATAAGCGAAGGTAGGTATAGAAATTCAAATTAAAATTAATGCCAAGGTTAAGCTGATTTATTCGATTCTCTTGCAGGTAGGGTCGGTCAATACTTGACCAACGCCAGATGACGAGCATGGA
>NW_016195263.1:0-3051 GCF_001687245.7 Rhagoletis zephyria | reverse complement strand
CAATTTTTTAAAAATCGGTTAGTATTTTTTTGTTTAAAACATTTTTTTTAATAAAAAAAGGTATTTTTTCACTTCAATATTTTTTTCTTATAATTTTTTTATACGAAGTACACAAATATGCATATCAGAAGAAAAGGGGTTTAATCGCGTTTACAACGATAACGACCTTTTAAAAATCGGCTAGTAATTTGTTTTAAATATTTTTTTTTTAATAAAAAGTATTTTTTCCTTTAAATGTGTTTTTTTTTCAAATTTTTGTATACGAAGTATACAAATATGCATATCAGAAGAAGGGGGATTTAATCGTCTTTACAACGATCCTATTTTTTTTTAATCAGTTAGTAATTTTTTTGTTTACAATATTTTTTTTTTATAAAAATAAGGTATTTTTTCGTTTAAATGTGTTTTTTCTAAAATTTTTATATACGAAGTATACAAATATGCATATCGAAAGAAATGGGGTTTAATCACATTTATAACGATATAAACTTTTTAAAAATCAGTTCAAAATTGTTTTAAATATAAGGAATTTAATTTTTCGAAGACCGGAAATTTGACCCCTTATAGCACCTGTAATATACGTTTGCACAAAAAAGTTATATACTCTTTAAATAAGAGCAAATGGAGGACTACGTCTGTATTTTTAGGTTTTTAGTTATTTATGTGCAATAATTAAATATAGTTTTTTACCAAAGGTCCTATTTCGAACTTTGAAGGCCCATATCTCGATTTCGGAGGCTAACTTCGAAAAACGGAGAAATTACTTTTTTACCTATAACTCAGTCTCTTAAAAAGAATTGGTTTTGCCCAATACCCAGAAAAAAAAGTTGATTTTGCCGTACAGTGTTATAGAGTTATTTGAGAAACATTTTTTTAAAGATAACAATTTTCATAAAGGATCCTAAATTTAAGAAAAAATAACTTTTTATACCATTCATGAAAATGAAATGGTATATTACTTACGTATGAAAGTTTGTTAGTGGCAGAAGAAGAATATACCTATGGATTTTTTTTCAAACCAAAATCTGATAAAATAAATTTTGATTATACGACTTTTTAGGCGACTAATAACACCTAATGCTCAAAGGCATGCAAGTTTGTATATACAAGCATGTGCAAAGCTGTATTTGCAAAAATTTCATATTAAAAATTATTGGTGCATATGCACTTCTGAACTGCCGCAGAGCAAAACCTACTAAAGTAGTTAATTGCCCCCAAATCTTGCTCAACTTGGTTGATGCATCACCCCATAATACTCAACAATCTACTAGCTTGATGCATCACAACTCCTCCGGAGTTGTCTCAAACAACAAAAACCAAAGTGCTACAAGCAGTGTTGCCGCCGCTCAAAGAACTTTCTAACCAAGATTTAACGAAAAAGTTACCAAATGTAAGGAAAAATAACCAATTTTTTTATTAGATTAACATCTCAGGTCTTCACAAATTCTTTTATATAGTACGTATAGACAAATTTTACAAACCAAAGAAAGTCAATTTTTATTTGCATTCTTGAAAAGTAAATCCTTTTAAGGCTGAANAGATAACGCTTCCCGTATTAGATGCATATGTATGTTAATATCTTCGTAAACATTACCAGAATCTAAATGACGTTTTTAAATAAGTACATAGGTACACAGTTTCCAACTTCTTTGTAAGAACCAATGAAATACCTAATTAGCGTGAACAACCACATTGTAAATAGTTTATAATTAAGATTAAACAATTAATAATTGGACTGGATTGAACTATATCGTCGCTCAGCGCGAAGTACCTCGCATACGCCAAACGCAGTACCGCGTATACGATGGTAAATAAATTATACAAAAGCGCGAAAAACCGATTTTTTCAAAACTGTGGAATGCTATTTCCCTTGAACCTACTTTCTATTCGATTATGGTTATTAATGTTAACTTAAATTAATAAAGTAAGCAGTAATGGAAAAATAATTACCAAATCCCTTTTTTATTGTACATACATGACGTGGTATTGGATTCCGCATATACGATGTATTTATATATGTACTATCTGAGTATGTATTCATTTGAAGGTCTTTAGCCGACCATGTATATTAGGTATTCTGTATATTATAAAACAAATACATACATATGTATGTAATATTAATACAATGATTCCAAATATTCTCACTTGGTTTCACTGGTGGGGCTGCCCCTGCTGCTGCTACTCTCCTCAACCTCGCCAGGTGTAGCTGGCCTATGTCTTATAACGAACCTAATTTAAAAGTTTTTTGGGAATACATATTATGCAAAATAAAACCAAAATTGTGCATTTTTTCTCACTTATCCATAGAATTGAGCCCGTACAAATTTACTTGAAACACTAATTTTGCGCGGAATTCTAATAATTTTTCGCGGCTTCTTAATGACTCTCCTATTATTCAAATATCATTTCAGGTACATTTTATGTAGGTGTGTGCAAAGAACATAGAAATGGTGTAAAAAGTAAATTTGTACTGGAAGTTCCACGCCCCATTTTCTTATAACCCTAATCTTCTTCCATGAATTTAGAACGGATTTTACATACCCCACTACCAAGTCCCAGTACTCTGCCATGTAGCACGGATATTAAAAAAAAAATTAACTTAATTGTTGGAGGGAGAAAAAAAGTTAAATTTCGCAGGCCTGTGTTATTAAATTACACTGTACAGCACTCGGCTGGGTATTGAACCAAACCAACTTTTTTTAAGAGACAGAGTCATAAGTAAAAAAAGTAAGTTCTCGGTTTTTCGAATTTAGCCTCCGAGATCGAGATATGGGCCTTCGAAGTACGAAATTGGATCTTTGGTAAAAAATTATTTTTAATTAATGCATGTGAAAAGCAAAAAAGGTAAAAATGCAGGCGTGTTCCGCCTTTTTCTCTTATTTATATGGTATATAACTTTTTTTGTAAATACTTATATTAAAGGTGCTATAACGGGTCAAATGTCAGATCTTCGAAAAAATAAGACCTAATATTTCCGAAAATTTTGAACTGATTTTTAAAAGATTCATATCATTGTAAAGGCGATTTAACCCCCTTTCTTGTGATGTGCAT
>NW_016195262.1:0-3052 GCF_001687245.7 Rhagoletis zephyria | reverse complement strand
AATTGTCTTCACTTGAAAAGCACTGTACGCTAGTCGCAATTCAAATGATAATCATTACCGGCTTAGAGCTATTCATGCATACGCTCTCGTATTTGCATATTCGTTGCATTTGTAAATTCACAACAAAAAAATTAACACGGTTGCCATGGAGGTAAGCATAAAATTTGCAAATGGAATTCCAACTGCAAATCCAAGGCCATTTCCGCAATATCCTGAACAGCCCTATTGTACTTTTGCATACAAGGAGTTAAAATATAATTTCAAATTCAAGTTGAGAAGAGTAATTTGTAATGAATATGTTTCCGTTAACTCAAATAAACTCGCAGCTTACTTGATTTTTTCAAAATTAGCAAAGAAACTGTCTTAACTGCCTTGTGGTACCCGGGTACCCAACCATGCGAACTAAGAAGAAAAATTATTCATGAACAGGACGGTTAAAGGAAATGCAACTCTTTTCCTTGCAGCAACTCGATTTCTATGTTTTGTTTTGTTGTGTCCTAGCAGTGAAAAGACTTTATGCGCCTTTTTTCGACTATCTGAAATTTCTCAACGGCAACACTGCTCTATACACCGCTTGTGAAGAATTTTGTTAGCTTTGCTTTGCTGTATTAAAATTGTTAAATTGGATCGTAATATATACATGATTTTCGGAATCAATTTGTGTGACAATATCAAGGCGCACGCTACAAAAGGAGGCAAAAGCTAGGCCAAACACTAACAAATGTGCAAGCGCCGATCTATTATTATTATTAAACCCCCATATATATACATACCGCATTATCAGTTATCAAACCAAAAGATCTAAAAAAACATAGACACTTCTTACCGGAAAAGCACGTAATTTTTAGTAAAACTTCTTAGCTGATCCACACCAAAGCTTTCCACAACCACCATCTCCATTTACTTGACTCTGAAGGTAATTGCTGATTTGCTGGTTCATTAGGTCTACAACGAAGCGAAAGAAAATGTGCGACTGGCGCCGGCCTAAGTCGAAAACACATAAATATTCGCAAACTAAAATTTTAACTACATGCATGAGCTTCTAAGTAGGCATGTAGAAATGTATTAGTACGTAACCAACATATCCACACACGAACACAATTTACTCACGATTAGACCCACTAAAAGTATGTATTGGAATAAACACAAACAACTAACTAACCGTCTAAGCAGCGGAGCTAGTCGACCGTATCACCCAAAACATTGATAAACTGTAACGAAGTTAGGCTCATTGCATGTTATCTGGTTAATATGTGACACAAAATTAAATTTGGAAACGCAACAAATAAAAGGACGCCTAAAGTAGAAGTAAATAGAGCGAAAAAGCTTCATGCAAAAGGACATACCGACATAAAATACACACATATACACTCGATCATCTTCTTATATGACTTTCTTTGTAATTTTCCTTGCCGTGTATGGGGAAATCTTTTGAGATGGGAACATTTTACATACTGGCATATTGTTACCACCACAAACTTGGTCAATTCGGAACCCATAGGAACAGCGCGAAAACTTTTAAGTTCACGATATTCAAATTTTTCGTACAAATATATGGCCACTCTAATGTATTACATAGATAAATGTTGCTGAAGTTTATTACGCAAATATCNTGATTCCTTTAGAAGGTACGCGAATAAAAAATAAATCATTTATTTAGTATTTCTTTGAAACATTTACATATGTATATGTATGTTTGTATATAAGGGAGTTCAATTATTCGCATTTTTTCTAAGTCCGGGTTTCGGGTTATTCGAAATATGCCAATTAGGAAAACAGGTTCCGTCAGACATATACTCGTACCAGTAATCAAAGCCAAATCTGTTTATACTACTATATTTTTCTGTGTTCGCAAAGCTCGAGAACGGCTGTACCGATTTACTTGAATTTTCGGGAAACTACTGCGGACTTTCCCATCCTTGGAAAAACGGCTAAAAAAACGATATTTAAACAGAGTGTACAACGGAATTTTCCGCACTGCATACCTCGGGAAGGGCTCATAGTAGGGTACACGAACTCTTGGGGAAAAATTAGAGCTGTTGGAAAAATGGGCGTGACACCTCCCATATAAAATGAATTTTTCAAACTCCATATCTCTGGAAGCGTTCATGGAAAAGTACTGGAATGCGGCGTGCATGGTCCTCAGCCTTTCTTTGGTTCATCCAAGGGATACGCACAGAGCTTCTTAGAAGGTGAAAACTCCAACCACCGACGTAAGTATGTCAATGGAAAAAAACAATAAAGTGATTTATAACTTACTTTCGTAGAGGTTCTGAGCGGCAGCTTAACCTTAGTCGTGAAGGTTTAAGAACTATCACTAGATATCTGTAAGGACAATGCAAGTTAAGGTACCACCTTTGGAAAATTGTAGTTTCTGATGAAATGGACTTCAGGTTCTGTGGGCTGGCGGTGGAAATCTCAGAGATTATTTTCTCCAGCCAGACTCTGGAACAGGACAGCCTTTCAAGAACTAAACTTCCTAAATAGCCTACGGGTGGATTGCATTCTTAATGGTTAACACAATTAATCTAGCTAGGCCGCAGCGCTAGTGTGATACGGTTTTTTCGATAAGAAAACACCGGTCTATTTAATATTCGAAAAAACCACCACACGAGCATATCTAAAGACAACAACAACAAAAAACAAAAACCGATGAAAACCGGTTAGGAAAAACCGAGACAATTACCCTAATATAAACCACCTTAATAACGCTTCGGGGTTGGGGTTGCTTAGTATTTATTTGCAAATAGATTCAAGTTTTGCATTAATGACGAGAAAAAGAAGATGTGTATTTAGTTATACGAAAATATTTTTCATCAGTGTTGCCAGAAAAACTAATCATTTGGCGTTAAAAAGGGTCGAAAAAATACCTAAATAATACTAATAGTAGTTAAAATGAAGAGTTGCGTGTATATACATAAAGTTGTTTATACATTTTCCGCAATTTTTATAAGCACAACGAATTTTATAATAATTTTTAATTTTTTATAGATTACCACATAAAACTAAAACTTTCTGGAGCTAAAAAAGTGCTTCATAATTATGAAAAGAG
>NW_016195261.1:1841-3052 GCF_001687245.7 Rhagoletis zephyria | reverse complement strand
GCTGGAGCTCGTTAAAGCAAAATTTTCAGTTAATAAATTTCCTTTTTTTTGCCACCAAAAATAGCCGTGTTAAATAAATTTCCATTCTAAATATTTTACTAGGCAATACTGTTCATTGTACAATAGGGTGTTCCAAAAATACATGCGGGGAAAAAAGTTTAATATGTTAAGCTTTCAGCCGCTAGAATTTTTTTTTAATTAAAAAGAGTTAAAAAAAAAAATGATATTTAGAACTGCCCCGAAGCCCATGAAGTTTTTCAAGTGTTTTATACATGGAACAATTCTTCTTCGTAGAAATGGTAAACAATTCTTGAAACTCAATATTTTTCTAACAATCCAAGTCGGAAAATCGATTACATGTTTCCGTCTTTAAAATTGAATGAAAAATAGCCATTCAAAAACTGATAAATACAAAAAAACCATAATTTCTGATCTAAAATGACAAGTCGCGATCTCTAAATGATTTTTAAAAAATCTATAAAAATAGGCAATAATATTTCTCATAAAAAGGAACGAAATTAGGGGGTAGGGTCATGCAATAAAAAAAAATATATGGACACCCCAATGTACATACCATACATACATTTTTATACCAAACCCTAAGCACCAAAACAAGGCAAGCGGCATTTTTATACCCGAGCGCACTTGTGCACAAGGGTATTATAACTTTGTTCACATAACGGTTGTTTGTAACAGGCAAAACGAATCGAGATAGATATAGACAAATGTATACATAAATGATCAGAATGAAAAGAGAAATCGATTAAGCGGTGACTGTCTGTCCGTCCGTCCGTCCGTCCGTCCGTCCGTCTGTGCACACGATAACTCGAGTAAAAATTGAGATATCTTAACGAAACTTGGTACGTGAACTTCTTTTGGGCGTAGGACGGATGGTATTGAAAATGGGCGAAATCGGACAATAACCACGCCTACCTCCCATATAACGGTAATTTTCAGAAATACGAAAACTGCGATATTTTAGTAACTACTGAAGATTATTCACTCAAAATTGATATTTACAATAATTTTTAGACGAAAAATAAGAATATTATACATTTTTGGAAAATGGGCGTAGCCACTCCTACTTATGGATACATGTGCATATCTTGGTAGCCGATGCACCAATTTTTTCCAAACTTGGCACAGTTGTTAGCCTTGCTACAGCATACCAAATGGCCGACAATTTTTAAAATCGAAGAATAACCACGCCT
>NW_016195261.1:0-1718 GCF_001687245.7 Rhagoletis zephyria | reverse complement strand
AAAACTGCGATATTTTAGTAAATACTGAAGATTATTCACTCTAAATTGATATTTGCAATAATTTTTAGACAAAAAATAAGAATATTATACATTTTTGGAAAATGGGCGTAGCCACTCCTACTTATGGNAAATACGAAATCTTCGATAAATCAGTAAATATTAAAGCTAATTTGTTCAAAATTGATGTTTGGAACAATTCTTTACCAAGAAATACGTTTATGATAAAATTTTGGAAAATGGGCGTGGCACCGCCCAGTTATGATCACATACTTGTATCTCGGTAACCGTTCTACCAATTTGTACCAAACTCGGTATAGTTATTGTGCTTGCCACATAGAAGCAAAACGTTGAAAATTATTGGAATCAAATTCAAATTACGACCACTTTTCATATAACGGCAAATTTCAGAAATGCTCGAAACTTCAATATTTCGAAATTTAAGGATGCTAATTTACTCAAAATTGATACACACCGGCTTACCATGTAGTGGTAGCTTTCGCAAAGGTGAAAATCATATACTTAGTACCTGCGCCGGGTATTTAATGTTCGGCTCTGCCCGAACTTAGACTTTCTTACTTGTTTTAAATTGTGTTTTGGATGTAGAAATGCTCCGTGAGCATCTGGACGTATTTCTCCATCAAAAAGGATACAATTAAAAAAATTTTCGCATACGTTTTTTGCGGTTACGGCTCCATTTGTAGGTAAATAAATAAATAAAAACAGTTTTTTATTTTAACGCAATGGCCCATAAAAGAGATACCAAAGTGCATAGAAAACCAAGAAGCTACTAATCTGATCATGCCGTCTCGTCAGCATTAAGCATTCACCACTCTAATTTAGATTATCGTTCCACTTAATTCAAAATTGAATTATTTTAGATTCCTATAATGATTAAAAGGGTGAATGCCTAGTGCTGATGGATGGGAAGTCAGAAAAAGATTTTGATGAATGTACGTGGATTTAGTTTTACTAACAGATATTGTTCAAAAATAATAAATTGGTAGGTTCTTATACGGGTGACAAACGGGCTCGCTTATTTGCATAAACAGCCTTTATTTGCATTAACTTATGCATCTTCCTCTTTCAAATGCGGATTAGGAAAATTTTCGATGACCCGTGTTAAAAACGGCCAGCTGTCGTATTTTGTACAAGTTAGCAAACAAAGTAAGCGACTTTCGCGTCCGCGGTAGCCGAGTAGTGAGAGTTACGTGATACAAGTCTGTAGGTGCCAGGTTCGATCCTCGGTTGGAGCGATTGCCTATAGTTTTATTTTTATTTATATATTTTGTTTTTTACTTTTTTTAATTTACTTGATTTATATATTTAATTTTACTTTATTTTATTTTTATTTGTTTTATTTTATATCTCATCTTTTATTTTACTATTAGTTAATTAAAATTTTTAGAGTTTTATTTTATTAAAAAGGTCAAGAACAACTAACTGAAAGCAAGGCTAAAAAGTTGATTCATTAATATTTGTTGTCACATTAAAGCCCAATTACTGGTGTCATAGCAGGACCATAACAGTAACTTAGCAACCATATCCGTACATATTAGGGTTGCCAGATTCTGAAACGGAGAAAGGAGTACATGTACAAATACATAGTTTAGGAAGAGCCTGCTTGAAACTATACCAAAAAAGCAAATAAGCAAATGGATGTATAGAATTGACAACAACAACCACGCTGTCGAGTTTAAATAGCGGCAAATCAGCTGCAC
>NW_016195260.1:0-3052 GCF_001687245.7 Rhagoletis zephyria | reverse complement strand
AGCCCTGCTTGGCAAGCGAAACTCCAGCAATCCAACAACAACAGAAATGTGTTTTTGTTCGGAGTAGAGAGTTGCTGGGTGTTTCCTTAGCTGGAAATTTGCTACATGCATATTGTTGAAAATTTTTCTGCGCTCTTTCTTTACTATCTATGCTTTTACTAAGTTAGACGTGTTAGGAAATGTTATAGTTTTGTGTGTAAACGGTTTAAAATAAGCCAATCTTTATATGCTAAGCCGAATATTGCCTTCTAATCCACTATAACTTAGAACTTATGTATGTGGGTATGTGATGCGTTCACGCTAGGGCTGAGACTAACCGTATATTCGGATATCCGCTCAGAAATCCGGAGATCCGGTTAATATCCGCTTCCCTTCTCCGTTCTCAAAACATTCTAAAATGCCTCAAAAAACGTAAATTAGTGCTGAAAAAAGACCAAACATTTTAAGAAAAATTCCCCAAAACTCTCAAAACCTGAGAAAATCTCGAAAACCCACAAAAGGTTCCGAAATGTCCCGAAACATCTTAATTGGTACAGAAAAAAAATTCAAAATGTTCCTAAAAATTTCGCAATGATCCGAGATATCAGAACCGAAAAATCTCCTGAAAACCTTAAAAGGTAAGAAAAAAATTCAAAGGATCCTGCAAAATTCCAAAAGTTTCTGAAAAATCGCGAATAGTACCGGAAACTTGTATAAAAATCCCAAAAAAATTTCGCAAACTTCCGAAGTTTTTCAAACTTGACAATTGGTTTAAAAACCCGACAAATTTTCGTAAAAATTCCTAAAATTCTAGAACTTTTCTGCAATTTTCAAATCATTTCTATTTTTCAATGCATACAAGAAAAGTAAAGATTAACAGGGTTTTTCTCTTAAAAAGTATCAGCACAATTTTTTCTTTATTTATGTGTTTTGAAAAAGCAAAAATATATGTACCTACGATTTGAAACTTTGCGGTAGGCTCTATACAATCTAAAATTTTGACATCCAGAAAACCGCAATGTTTTCCAGAAAGAGGTAGCTGGCATTAAAAAAGCAGTCGATTGCTTACTCAACGATCGACTTCGATAGGAAAGGTAAACATCTACTCGGATAACCAAACGATAATGCATTGCGAAAAAAAATAGATGGCGTATACCAATCTTTCGATAGCGTCCGAATAGTTCTCGAATAGACGTAATATGGGTGGTGTGGTTTAAGGGGCGCAGAGATATTGCATTAAATTACATGACGCCGGAGTGAACTGGAAAGTATACTCTCGAGGTGGTTTCTCTGAACTAAGACAGGATCGTATATCGGAAAGTCTTTGTTGTTATGCGTGGTGAACCTCGGAGGGTCAAGAGAGCTTCTGCGGCTCACAAAGCCGCAACTGCCGATTTCAGTTGAGCTTTTGACAGAAAACTATTTGATGGGAATTCAAGAATAGGAAAGATGCTCGCGTTCTGTTTTGGCAGGAAATTACAGGTTATAGTCCCAGACTTTGTGGTTTGAGCAAATAAACTCCGTCTCCTTGATCTCAGATATTTATGTATGTATGTATTTTGGTACACAGACGTGTGAAGCATAGGACAGAAGATGTGCTGGTTTTTGTAGACCCGACACTGGCATTTCTATTACAATGAGTGTTGTTACACTATTCAACTTTTGGAAGGAGTAGCACTTGTATTTGTTACCATGGAACCAGTTGAGCGAGCAACACAAGTTAGGCTCTTTGACTATCTCTTCCCCGGAAAGGTCTAAAATCGTCATAGCCATCTGCGCTCTCACATGAACCAGATTGGCGTAACCACAAAACCAGAATACCGTCTTCGGGCTGAAGACGAACAACTTAGGAACTCTATTTGTCTAACGTTTCCTGCCAAACAAAACTTATACCAAGCTCTGTATTCGGAACTTGCAGCTATGGCTTGCATACCTTGACATTCATTGAACTCTTCTAATAATCTCATAATTTGCGGATTAAAGAATCATTTGTATGAATTTAGTAATGCGAACATAATTTTGCTCAAACCGAATTAAATTCACACGAAATTGCATTTCAACCACGTACGAGAATTTCCCTAAACACATTCCAGTAGAGCAGCATACAGCTGTAAGTAGCGAATTCGATGCGAATTTAGTGCAGAGCTGCCGCCAAAAATCAATCGTCGATGCTAATGTAAAGCCAAAGCAAAACAAAATGCAACCAAAGAGCATACAGTCATAGTCATTAGTGTGCATCATCATCCATAAAAAAAAAACTTTGATATAGTTTTTCCATAGGGATTATAAAAGTTATTAAATTTTAAGACCAAAATATTTCTGAACAAGTAAGAAAGTCTAAGTTCGGGCGGAGCCGAACATTAAATACCCGGCGCAATTATTAAATATATGTTTTCCACCTTTCCGAAAACTACCGCTACACGATAAGCCGGGGTGTATAAATTTTAAGTAAATTAGCGTCCTTAAATTTCGAAATATTGAAATTTCAAGCATTTCTGAAACTTACCGTTATATGAAAAGCGGTCGTAATTTAGTCCGATTTCAATAATTTTCAACGCTTTGCTTTTATGTGGCAAGCACAATAACAATACCGAGTTTGGTTCCAATTGCTAGAACGGTTAGCGAGATACATATATGTGATCATAAGTGGGCGGTGCCACGCCCTTTTCCAAAATTGTATCATAAGCGTATTTCTTGGTAAAAAATTGTTGCAACCATCAATTTTGAATAAATTAGCTTTAATATTTACTGATTTATCGAGGATTTCGTATTTTTCTAAATTACCGTTATATGGGATGTGGGCGTGGTATTGTCCGATTTTAAAAATTTTCAGCCATTTGGTATGTTGTAGCAGGACCAACAACTGTGCCAAGCTTGGAAGAAATTGGTGCAGCGGTTACCAAGATATACGCATGTAACCATAAGTAGGCGTGGCTACGCCCATTTGCCAAAATTTTTTAATATTCTTATTTCTCGTCTAAAACTCATTGTAAATATCAATTTTGAGTGAATTATCTTCAGTAGTTACTAAAATATCGCAGTTTTCGTATTTCTTAAAATTACCGTTATATGG
>NW_016195259.1:0-3052 GCF_001687245.7 Rhagoletis zephyria | reverse complement strand
TTCTAATGAGGAATTCAATGATATCGAGTGGGATGCATATAATAAATTTTTTCATATGAAAAGTTATGGGGAGATACTGTAAACATACTGTTGTGATACTGTTAAGCATATGAAATTATAGCAAGTTGAATTTTCATACATCTTCCCATAAAAAGTTTAACAGATGCAGAGATACCAAGGGGGAGTTTTTCCCATTTTGATGCCTTTTTAATATAAAACCCACCGAAAAGGAGGAAAGCGGCAACTCCGCCATTCACATACATGTCAAAAGTATGAATTTTGAAAATTAAAAACAATAAACAAACAAATTCAAAACAAAGAAATTCTTTGTACTAAACTTTTTAAATTGAAGCCACTCACGTTTAGTGGACAATAAAAATACGAAGAACTATGTTAACAAACTTACAACAAGACATTACAGAACATTTTAATGAGCTTTATATCACGTTTAAGTAAAAATAAGCCTATATTTTCCAAGCTGGCAAAGAAATGAAAATTTGTATTTTTTGTGTGTTTACACAAAGACTTGCCAAATATACATATAAGTCAAAATTATAGAAGGCATGTATACTTCTCCCTTTCATTATACCCGAGCGCACTTGTGCACAAGGGTATTATAACTTTGTTCACATAACGGTTGTTTGTAACAGGCAAAACGAATCGAGATAGATATAGACAAATGTATACCATGTAGTCCCTCTATTTTAGCGTACCAACAGTTCATATGGCTTCATACTATGTAAATGCGCCATAAAGTAAACAAACTGGAGATTAATAGTAAATTAACCAAAAATAAACTCAACAAACGTTTTGCTTAATAAATTTACTCACTTTTTCGTTGTATGCTAGCATTAATAATAAAATTTGCAATAAATAACTCAAAAAGGCCATATTTTAATTTGTTTATTTACAAACATGTGTTTGTGATTAGCTGATTTTCTTGCTTGCAAGCTTTTGCTGGCAAAAATTTTTCCAACAGAAATTTGCAGATCTCTATCACATGTTGCTCTCTCAATTTCCCCTACTTTGCAAGTTTTTTGGGTACGAGATCGCAAAACCGGTAAGAGTTTTCTAAAACTTTTTATAGTTTTGGGTACGAGTACACTCCTAATACCAAATGAAAATTCGTTCGATCAGCACTTTCAACCACTGTCGAAGATCGAATGCAACTCATAATAGCCACTAGTTATTTTTTCGTATTCTCCAGCAAAAAATATCCAGTAACTTGCCAGTAACTAAATTTCGGAGAGTAAGCCAATATTTACTCCCAATGAGAGAAATATGCAAGAAAGTACGAAAACCAGTAAGAAGTTGCAAGTTTTTGAACAGCTGATTAATTTATTATTTACCGACGCATTTTCGAAGAAAAATAGTATTTCCCATCTTAATATATATTTAAATTGGCTTATTTTGTCAAATACAACTCCAGAAGCACCACAAACAATTCTTTTGATAATCGGAATTGCATTAAGCATCACGCCATCAGCTGTTTTTCTTACTAGCAAATAGTTATTTGTAAAAATTTATCCAGTAAAAATCCAGTAAAACTTGCAAGTTCAGCTGTCATCTTTGCTGTCTCAATTCTCTCTCTTTTACTGGTTTCTTGCAAGTTTTTGCGTACGAAAACGACATC
The DNA here is from genome assembly GCF_001687245.7 of Rhagoletis zephyria. Lineage (NCBI taxonomy): Eukaryota > Metazoa > Arthropoda > Insecta > Diptera > Tephritidae > Rhagoletis > Rhagoletis zephyria. The sequence goes on along the minus strand of NW_016195259.1, from coordinate 1,419 downwards.
CAGTAAACACCAGTAAAATTAGTACTGGAACAGTGCTACTATCTCATATTGCTGAATCTGCGTTTATACACGGAAACTTTGGTCGACGCGACTTTTCATATTCCCTTTTGGTGTTGCTCGTTTCATTTAAAAGGGGTTCGCACGAGGCGATTTTGGGTTCAACTTTTACCTTCAACTCACGCAGGGTTGCACGAAAAAAAAGTTGAAATGTTGGCTGGCGACCAACTTTGTTGAAAGCGATTAGTTGAAAGGCCGTTCAACTCAAAGTAGAATGCAAAGTTGAACAATGCAAACGCCTTTTTATGGCAAATATTGTGATATTTTTTTATATTTTGATATTTTTAGTCACCTGTGAACCGCTGACTCAATTTACACAGACGACCGAGAGCATAAAGCAAGGCGAATTTATACAAGGTGGTGTTGATGGCGAATTTAAATTTTCGCCGCGGTACTTCTTCATGTCAAAATGATGTGTTTGTTGTAATACGAATTCGCCTGGTTTACAACAAACACATCATTTTGACATTAATAAGTACTGCGGCGAAAATCTAAATTCGCTAGTAACACCACCCTGTATAAATTCGCCTTGGCATAAAGTGTGTTGCCCGAGCACGGGCAACTCGGTGCCCCTCTCCTTTCCACATCGCGCTCTCTCGTACAAACTTCGAGTTGCCGCAACAAAAATCGCCGTGTGTAAATTAACACTGAGGACCATCTTGTCACGTTGCCAGGTAAGTGTCTCACGGCTTATAGCCCAATTATGCATACTTGCACTGGCTATATCATTTTTACGTAAAAATCAAAACCCAACAGAATTCTACATGTTAAGAGCTATGCATTGGGTAACCGCCTACACGAAAAGCCCATTTGACAGATTCTTAAGTGACAACTCTCATGCAAAGCTAAGTATGCATAACTGCGCTATTAGAATGTCGAATTTAAAATATTTTGTTCGCACTTGTTTGACATTTCACGCCGAAAATCAAAAGCAAAATACATGTACTACTACTATCACCCTTTATTAATTCGCATTGACTGAATATTGTCACTGTATTGCTTTAGCCTGCACATGATTGTAGATGCCATTAAATACTGAGTTGATATTTGGGGTGTTCACAGTTCGTTCCAAATTGTGTCTGAAAATGTAGACGTCTACATTTTGAGACATCTTTAGCATCAAACTGTGAGCACCCCTTTCTTAAAGTCGTTGCAAAATCGTCTCAAAACTTTGCTGGTGTTGCCAGACATTTCTTCTTTGCGTGCTTTTTTATATGTCGCCTTTCGATTTTGTTTCTGGAAAATTGTAATTATTTAACTTAATTACCAATTCCTAATATTTGTTATTTGGCTACCTATCCTTCGCGCACACAACCGTAGTTGTCAACAAAGTACAGAGCTGCAACAAGGTCCTCAAGTTGC
>NW_016195258.1:0-3052 GCF_001687245.7 Rhagoletis zephyria | reverse complement strand
AAATGTGATCAAAATTTCTACCAAATTAACGACACTTCTTACTCAATATCTCGGAAACTAAAGGAGATATCCAAAAACGGAGAACGCCACTTTTAAAATATTGATTAGTTAAATATGACTGCATCACCAAAAAAATTTTTACTAAATTATCGAAAAAGTCGTAGTCAACATCTCGGAAACTAAAGGAGGTATCTAAAAATTGATAACACCAATCGAAAGATCTTATTTCAAAATATATAACTACATCTAGAAGAAAAAATCGTCAAAATGGCGCCTACGACAATCTTTTACCCAGGCGACGATGTATGGAAACCAAAAAAGGAAAAGTGAGCCGGTTCGGGGAAAATTACAATCAGCCTTATCCTGAGTTTCGCCTGAAAAAAAATTCAACCGAAAATTTGTCATCCGCCCATAGTAAAACCATGGAAACCAAGAGTGGAAAGTGAAGAGGTTTTCTTGTCTCTTTTGATCTTTTCGTTGCTTCCCATTTAAGAACCANTAAAGTGAACCGGTTCGGGGAAAATTACAATCAGCCTTATCCTGAGTTTCGCCTGAAAAAAAATTTAACCGCAAATTTGTCATCCGCCCATAGTAAAACCATGGAAACCAAGAGTGGAAAGTGAAGAGGTTTTCTTGTCTCTTTTGATCTTTTCGTTGCTTCCCATTTAAGAACCAAGGACTTGAATTCAATTAAAGTTGACGCGTGTGGAAGCAAATAAAAAAAACACAAAAGAGAATGCGAAAAAATTGCTTTCAAGGCTTGACGTGTCTGAAAGAGGACTTACGACAATCTTTTCGGGGAAAATTACAATATGGGTACCAAATTACCGCTGAAACACAATGCCGACGAACGGCGAATTTTTCGCTGCGAATTTTCGCTGTAAAAAATAAACACACTGTTGTATATGAGAACGCACACAACCAAAGCAAACGACGACGTTCGCCGACGACTGTTCGCAACGATAGACTTATTTATATCGTCGTCGCTGGCGGCAGCGGCAAAATACGATCCATTGTTAGTTTTTGTAAGAAATGAATAATCTTATTGTTTGTAAAAATTTTAATTTCACCTTGTCATAAGCAGCTGAATTCGTTGTCGCCGTAGTTGTGTTTTACTGGGCGAAATTTTTGGGCAAAAGTTGCCGCCATCGTCGCACTACTGTGCGAAAATTCGCCGATCGTTGGTATTGTGTTTCAACGGTTAATGAGGTTTAAGGGCCCTGTCACACGGTCAGTAATTATCACGATACATATTTGGATCGCGATCCATATTGATGGATCGCGCACGAATGCTACATGCAGTGCTGCCGTTGAGAATTTTCAGAAAGTCGCAAAAAAGGGGTTATTGACGAAAAAAAGGGTCACCACNATCGTTGGTATTGTGTTTCAACGGTTAATGAGGTTTAAGGGCCCTGTCACACGGCCAGTAATTATCACGATACATATTTGGATCGCGATCCATATTGATGGATCGCGCACGAATGCTACATGCAGTGCTGCCGTTGAGAATTTTCAGAAAGTCGCAAAAAAGGGGTTATTGACGAAAAAAAGGGTCACCACATTATTTATGCTTTTATGTACTAGTAAAAGAATAAATCATGAATTTGAAAAGAAAATAGCGGGGCAGGCTTTTTACAAAACAGGGTTGCAAACATACACATAAATCGAGAAGAGTTAAATTTCCCTTAGAAGTTTTAAGTGATGCATTTTTTCGTACTTATACCTAGGAGGAAATATTTTTTAATAGCATGGTTCTGTTAACATTTCCTTAAAAATCTCTGAAAAGGGGCAAAAGTCGCACNTATTATTTATGCTTTTATGTACTAGTAAAAGAATAAATCATGAATTTGAAAAGAAAATAGCGGGGCAGGCTTTTTACAAAAGAGGGTTGCAAACATACACATAAATCGAGAAGAGTTAAATTTCCCTTAGAAGTTTTAAGTGATGCATTTTTTCGTACTTATACCTAGGAGGAAATATTTTTTAATAGCATGGTTCTGTTAACATTTCCTTAAAAATCTCTGAAAAGGGGCAAAAGTCGCACATAATTTTGGAAAAGGGTCAAAAAATCAAAATTTTCAAAAAGTCGGGTCAAAGGGTCAAATTTCCCCTTTAGTCGCCCAACGGCAACAATGGTTACATGCTCAATATTTATCGCGTCAGTATTTGCATAATTTTTGTGCTGAACAATTATTATGATGCAAGAAAATATTTTTTTTTTGTATGAATAATTTGCAGATAATGCATTACAATTATTTTAAAAGAGGTTTAAGAGAGATAACTGCTGGAAATATTTTTGAGAATTGCCACCTATTTGAAAATTTTAACTCAGTTAAATTGATAAAATAAATGAATTATTGCAATGTGGGTATCAAACTTTATATTTTTAAAAAGGGTTACAGCCGTAAATATGTTTGAGGAGGGTTGCTACCTGTTTGAAAATTTAACTAAATTTAATTGATANAATTATTATGATGCAAGAAAATATTTTTTTTTTGTATGAATAATTTGCAGATAATGCATTACAATTATTTTAAAAGAGGTTTAAGAGAGATAACTGCTGGAAATATTTTTGAGAATTGCCACCTATTTGAAAATTTTAACTCAGTTAAATTGATAAAATAAATGAATTATTGCAATGTGGGTATCAAACTTTATATTTTTAAAAAGGGTTACAGCCGTAAATATGTTTGAGGAGGGTTGCTACCTGTTTGAAAATTTAACTAAATTTAATTGATAAAATATATATTACTATTGGAATAAGAAACATTACTACTGGAAATACTTTTGAAGAGGGTTTCCAGCTCTTTGAAAATTGTAATTTAGTTAAAGTAATTAAATAAATGAAATATATCAATGTGGGTATCAGACTGAAGAGTTTTAAGAAGATTTACAGCCGAAGATATGCTTGAGGAGGGTTGCCGCCTGTTTGAAAATTTAACTCAGTAAATTGATAAATAAATGAAATGTTACAATATGGGTACTAAACATCGGACAACATGGGATGACATCGATATCATCGGTAACAAAAACCGCGAAGTCTGTTCTGCCT
>NW_016195257.1:0-3052 GCF_001687245.7 Rhagoletis zephyria | reverse complement strand
AAATCTAGCTGGAGATGCGGTTTATGAAGCGATAACTCTACTGGCGTTGACTTGCATTCAAGGTTATCAGAAAAGTCACTTTCATGAAATAAAAAAGCTATAAAGCTACACTTATTTTTATTGATTTTCAGATTGCGTGATGACATCGAGGTAGATCTTTAAATGTTTTCAATATTGTTGGTAGACAAAATCCATTAGTAAAGTCAAAGTCAAATTAATGTTTTTAGATGCACTCAAGCGTATCCAATTAATGTATATTTCTACATATAAACCTATACTTTATAAAAAAAAATGTGATAACGGGTTTTGCTCGCGTAAGTTCTGTGTATGTATGTATGTATATGTACGAAAACATTAGAAGGTAAGACTTTACAATGCAAGTGCAATCATTGCGCTGGGTATGCAGTTTGTTTACCAATTTCTGGAATTCCGGTTTAAAATTCCCCGTGGCATTGATCACTTGCGAGATTATTGAAAACGCATGCAATTGGCATGTGAACATTAAAATAAAAAGACGTATTGGTGGGAAATATTTCAATTTTGGGAGAGCATGTGAAAGTAGAAGTGTGTCTTATAATTTGTGCGTATCAACACTTTTTAGTGAAATGTAAAAAAAAGGTATGAAATGAACACGCGTTTCTCTTTTACACTCACTTTTACAAGTTATTTATATGCCGTCCATTACATGTATGTATGTACATTAGACTGCATCACTGCCAATACAAAAAAAATAATCGGTACTGTGTTTCCATTGAAATCATAAAATCTATTATATTTTAAGACTTGTAACAAAATATTTCGGAAAAAATNGGATTTGAAAATACCTCCAAAAATGTAGTTTTTTTTTTAAATAAAAATAGTATCTTAAAGAATTAAAAAAAACCCCTCAGATGACAAAACAGTTACAGCTTAAAAAATTGCATTAAAAATCAACCGAATCGTAATAATGAGATTTTTGATGCTGCTTTTTTTTAACTTTTTTCAAAGATTGGTATAAGAAAAACTTGAATAACTGGACCAAAACTATTCCGATTTGGGAATATTTTTTTCCGAAACATTTTGTAATTCCGGCGGAAAAACATCAACTTTTTTTTGGTAATTTCAGTCAGCGTCAAAAATATGCATACCCAGACGTTTTGGCGATTTTATTTCAACATTCAACAGTTTTCTTATTTTTTTTTATAGAAATATAGTTCAATTCACTGCAAAAACACCAAGAATCAATTTTTTTAATTTCATGCAGAATTCGGGAAAATTCAGGAAATATCAAACAATTTTCAGCGAAATTTTTAATATTTCAATTTCATTTCTTAGAAAAATGTTGAGTTTGTATTTTTATAGCCCATTCAATTTAAGTATTATATAGATTTTTTATCGAGGGTGTTGCGTATTTTCTTCCATTTAAAAATGGATTTAGAAAATGGCCCTCGACAAAAAAAAATCCAAAAATCAACGGTAATTTTGAGCGAATTAATACTTACAAAAATGTTATACCAAAATTTTTGGCTACAAAACCACATATTCAAAAATTTTCTTAGAAATTGAATTCAAAATTTCGATGATGGTATTTCTTGAATTTACCCAAATTCTGCCTGAAATTAGAAAAAAATTAATTCTAGTGGGCTTTGCTCTTGTATGAACTATGTATACTTTTATAAAAAATAAGAAACATTTCGTATGGAAAATATAAATAAATAAAATAGTAAAAGGTCAGGGTAAGCATATTTTTGACGCTATATAAATTTTACGTTATTTACGAAGCGAGCTTCCTTTCAAAAGTTGGAGAATAAGTAAAACATAAAAGGAAAAAATTTAATGATCAGCACAATTTTTGGCGGCGATTTTATTCAAAGTGGAACATTCCATGTACTTGCATTCATTTTACCTTTCATATTTAGCAATTAATAATGAATGCTGCTATGGTTTTGTTTAGCGTGTTTTTTTTTGTTTTAGGAAATGAAGTGCAATAAACTGCTCAAGTCCACTTTCTGCATAGTCAATGTGATTAATGGGAAGCACGGAGGATAGAGACAAGCCAGCAAGGGTTTTATGCACATTCATCATGGCAACGCCCTCCGAAAAAGAAATGCTTTTATTGCTATATGTAAGTAAGTAAATACATACATATGTGTGTTGCTGTAGTTTTTGCAGGCTTTGCAAAAACTTTTTTTTTTCCTTGGTAAGGTACATACTTACATACATATGCATCAAAGAGTTCCTCGTGTAGTTCTTCTTTGGCATAATAGTGGAGTAAGTAAAGACAAAAGTATGAGTTCATAACAAGTTTTTATTTAACTTGTTTTATACGTGTAATTGTTTATTTGGGACAAATCTTACAATAAATTTTTAATCAATTTCGCGATGAGCTAGAGCCTTGAAATTGCCAACCTAGCTCAGAATCCGATGACAATAAATTTGAGAGACACATTAATCCGCCAGGTGGCGCAGGAGTCAAGATATTTATAAAACCCATATTTATGGTGCGGTATGTTTAATATTTAGAAAGCGTATTTTAAAGATATTTTTTAACTTTAACTTATTTTGAATAAACCTTATTGCGGAAAATTAAAAAAAGAAAAATTTATTACATGTTCGACTTTAATCATAAAAACTTTTGGATGAGTAAATTTATGAAAATATCATAAGAGATTTTTTTACAACCTTCAATTTTCTTCAAAAATACATAACGCTCATTCCGATACATAGACTTAAAAGAGAGTAATAAAGTTTTAAAATTGCAAAAAAAAAAATCTTGTGTTAGTAAAATGGAAAATAGAACTTCGCTATGAGCGACCTCTTATCTTTCACAAGAGATTTAAAAAAAGGGTCGGCTTTTTTGACCCAGTGTAATTTTAACAGAAAAATGTAAAAAACAGAATGCAACTAGGTTGGGATTGGTTTGGATTTTTTATTCTTAGTTTAAAAGAGCGCATAGTCAATCAATTTGAGATATTTTTTTTTAACTCAAAAACTCAAAAAAAATAGGTTTTATTACAGCCCTGGAGCAATTCACTCGCTAAAGTTGCTAAATGGCGAATTAAGCGCGTTTACA
>NW_016195256.1:0-3052 GCF_001687245.7 Rhagoletis zephyria | reverse complement strand
CTTTCGTACGAGTATGTTTTTGTTGCATTACATAAGTTAATTTTTTTTTTAGTTTAGCTTAGTTTGGAGCCAACAGTGACTTTGTCTGGTCGCAAGAAAATGTTTATGCAAGTGCAGTTCACATGGGCGTATGTATGTATGTATGTATTAGTTGCAGTAGTTGCCAGTTCGAGGTGACTTTGGCACTTCCCTTAGTGTCACAATGCAACTTTGATCTGCCACATTTGGCCGAATCGAGATACTTTTGGTCAGTTTCCTGATTTCGTATGGTTGGTATGCTGTTACTTCGCTGTTGCTGCACTGCAGCTGCTTTGATAACAATTCGCTTCATCTAGTTTTTCCACTTGTGCCTGTCGAAAAGTCAGAAGTTACAGAGTTTTGGAGTATAGCAATTTTTTCAAGTGATATTTTATTGTCTTGGATAGTTTGTTTTCGCAGCAGTGACACTAAATTGGCGATGAAGATACATGTATGCATGTTTATTCCATATATATGTATGTATGTACATTAGACTTGGTCGCGCTGGTATAAACACTGACTTTGTCATGGCTAGCGGATGAGGATAAGGACCTCCTCGGTGAGGTGATCTCCAAATTAAAAGCTATAACTTCTACCATTTTTACGATTAACCCTTAATTAGGCGCATGTGGTCAAGGTCATTTCAAGTTGAAAAAAATTCTTGGAGTGCTTGGAGCGTGCTCGCGCTCTTTCTAGCTTCCTAACTCCATGCGGGTACGTAAATAAGTCACTGCCAGAACATCGGCGTGTACACGTGTACTCTTTTAAGTCCCGACCCATGGGACCATTTTTTGGCGGAGGTAAGTTTTTATTTTTGTATCTAAGTTTGAAGCCAAAGTTATGCTTTTATTTCTTAAAGTTTACTATAACAAAGGACTTTAATATTTATGACAATACACACTTGGTTTTTTTTAACTCTTTTTTCAACACTCTTATGTAGTCCCCACATGCGACTAATTGTGTGATTTTCTTTATGCGCCTAATTAACGGTTAATAAATTGTTAATTTTTCATAAAATCTTTTACAAAAACAAAAAATTGGACTGAAGCTCAAATAAAATAATAACAAACCCGATTTTATTGCCAACTTGTATTTATTTGCACCCTTATTTTAAAGTTCCATACATACAACGTTAAAAAATGTATGTATGTATATATGTGGGCATCGCTTTATTATGCTTTCGACCTGAATTAACTTTAACGAGCGGTAGACTCAATTATCTAAATTCCAAATTCAATTTAAGTTGCCATAAAATTGAAAATGTGAGTGTTGAAATTTTCTTTTAACCGAGTCGGTCTAATGTACTTGCATTCATGCAAAGGCGAGATAATTGTAGCTTATTTCAAAACTTCTTACTGTTACGTATGCGTGTACATACGAACGTATCTATGTGTTTAATCTGTACCAGGGAGCCGGAGATATAGGAAGACCGGAAGGATGGGTGTAGGGTAGAAACAGATGCGGGAGGATGGTAGGTAAGGAACAGAACATTGACACTTAAGTGCGGGAGTGCGGAAAAACTGCGACACAATCGGCTTGCACTTAAGACTCTCGAATGCAAGGTACCAGAGCTGCAGGTGTTGAGGTGATTCCACCTACTCATCCTACAAGCAGCAGATGCATTAAGAGTCATGGATGATTCTAAGCCTTACCGCATGCTTACCTATCATGCAATGACCAGCTAGAACTCCCACCAAAAGCGAGCGGTGTAACAGGCTAAGTTCACGAAGTCATCCAAACCGTCACAGTTCGCAAACGAACCAAGAAGGCTTAGTTATCGGAATAGATATTCACCTCTTTCAAAAGTGTCACACTGGAGAGCAACCAATCCGGCGCGTCCTTAATTGTGGCTTCATCTGTTTAATGGGGAATTGCGCCTCGAAAACGCCTCCACCAACCTTTCAATTCAGCTTCGTTCCATCCGTAAATAAACCAAGTTTAGGTAATCTGCATAAATTCAAACAGTGTTCTCAGAAACTTTCCCTTTAGTAAATAAGCGATATTCTTAATGCCGCAAACGTTTGTACAGGTTGCTCCAAACTCTAAGAAAGAGTCGAAGAAAGAACTGTCTCACCTCGCCTAAAAGCATTATACTCGCACATAGACAATGTAAAGTCACTTAGCATTATAGATTCCACCTCATATGAGTGATATTAAAGGTAATTGCAAAGCTATCGTATTGGCAAGGGCAGCGCCACGCACATCATTCCTGGACGAAGTAGACATAACACTGGCCATTTTTAAATAGTTTGTTAGAAATCACAAAAGATACCGTTGTGTTCTTTGAACACTGTTACAACCTTTCTTCTTGGTAAAAGCTTCATAATTCCTTGGCCTTTTTTACTCTTAAATTTAAACAGAAAAGAAATACACTCCTTCGTGAGGATTTTTAAGAGCCACTACTTAATTGGTTTAGGTGGAGACTTCGGTTCATTTTCGTTGTAAATAGAACTAAAGAAAATGTACAACCCTTTTAATGCCATTACCTGGCTCTAAGTGGAAAAAATTAGGCATTCTTCGCAAATCATTCTTTCAAGAGATTTCACAGGTGGAATTTAGACGAAGGTTTGTAAGCGAATAAGNAAAATGATAATTGACCAAGCCCATTCTGGTATTGCGTGGATGATGTTGATTTGGTATTGGTCTCTTTAGGTACACCAAACGAATTCACTTGCGCTGAAGTCGACTGAAATCGACCGTCACTCCATGACCTTTCGACTATTGTCTACTGGGTAAGTATTTGATGGTGAGATTATTACCTAATTTTTGAGTTTTATCTTCCTATTGCAGCAGTGCCAACCCAATTTTATTATTTATAACAAGGAGACAGCCATGTAGCTTGGTGGATGTTCTTATGCTGGAACCTAGTACTACATATTATCATGTTTCGGGTCCCGGCGAAGTCGATCAGCCTCAGTCCGTTATCGGGCGTTTCGTCATGGAGGCTGAATTTTCCGACAGTGGCGCCAAAGCTCCCTTCCTTGTCCACCTTGGCATTAAAATCGCCGAGCACGATTTTAACATCGTGTCGCGG
>NW_016195255.1:0-3053 GCF_001687245.7 Rhagoletis zephyria | reverse complement strand
GTCTTGGAACCATCAGTATACCTAATGTGACTAACTGTTCGAGCTTCCGGTCGTTCGTATTTTCCAATGGGTTGGGCTTGGAAAGGCCACTTTGAAGTTGAATATAGAGAGGTATCGATTCACTACTCTGTCACCTAATCTTTCCTTCGGGTAAAATAAAGTGGAGGTAGAAAGGTGACATCACCTTCGTTCACTCTGCTAGAGAAATTATGCTATTATTGTAACAGAATAAATCTTACCCAACAAGTTTTGAGAAATGCTGTAGAAACGATAGCATTTCGTCAGATATAAATGTGCATCGTTCCGATTACGTAGACCTGGATGTTGGGGAAACAGCAGACCAGATATTCTCGAAAGCCGTGGGGAGAGTTGTTCACGTAGTCCCGATGATACCCATGCGAGTCAGACTATGAACTTAGTTGAACTTGTACTGTATGATGTTCATCTGTAACTTCTTACAGCAGACAGGGATGGTGTAAGTTATAATGGGTCATCACTGACCTCATATATCCAGATTACATGCTAGAATTTGATGTCCCAGTCTCTGCCTATGAATTGTCAGTAGGTTCATATCGAGACACTAACTTTTTATAGTTATAATCAAGAATTCATTCACTTCTTTAGAGATATATACGTTGATTCCATCAAGATACAGTTCGATTATTTATTTAAATTTTTCCCCCTTTATTCTGTGGAAGATAACGATGGTAGCTTGTGGTCCAGAACATCGAAGGGTTTGTAGTTAAGCAACTAGTCAAAATAAAAGGTCAGTAGTCACGATAGACGAGATAACTGTGCCGTGTAAGATTGTGACATTATCCTGCGTTAGAATAGGAGTAGAGGCCTCGGTTTAAGGAAACTTGCAAACCAGAGATATACTGATTCAGCCAGCTATTTGTACCGATAAGAAGGCGCTCAGTTTGTCGAAAATCCCCTTACATATATCTAGGAAACAATGTCAAAAACATACCCTTTTGTCCAGCACAACGCCTTTGTCATCCTTTGCATCGAGACTCTAAAGATTACCAGATCTGGTTCGTTTCACTGGTAAGTAGGCATACTTCTTACAATGTAAAAGATTTTCGTGTAGACGACTGCATTTAGAAAAAAAGGGGGCTAAGCAATTGGGTCCACTAGGGGTATATACCAAGACTTTTTACCAAATCGACTTATGCGAGCAGTGAAACTTCATTTCCTGCTCATTGCGTACCGCGGCATCAGCCTTCTAAGCATACATAGGTTACAAGGTCTTATCGAGCGTATTGTGTGAAATACTAACGCCCTTCTCTAACGAACTGATTGGACCTTATCAGTGTGGCTTTATAGCTGTCTAAGAATATCTGTCGCAGCATTTTGTAATTTTTGAAATTTAAGGATTATTTCATTTTAAAAGTTGAAGATACTTCAAAATGTTAACATTAAGCGATTAGAATGTTCTTTTCGCCAAAACGAACCAATCTAAAGTAATAAAACTAGTGTACCACGAAATCTGAGGGAATTACATTCTTATAAGATGACGATCATTCGCGAAACAGAAATTCCAATTTTAAGATTTTTATTGGCACACTCGAAATTCATTCTAAAACTGTTATATATATGAAGAAATTAATATGGATGCTCGTGAAAAATGCTTTATGAAAATATTCTATGGCAAAATTTCTGTGGTCATAAGCAATAATCGCCTAAGTCGAAAAACCTGAATTCGAGAAAAAACGTTTTAAACATTTGGATTGCAATGTTAACCTTATGGGGAAACGCCTAGCTGGCGAGATGGGGTTTTCGCGTACACATGGAATAGTAGCTGCAAGTAGAATACGATAGCATATATAACTGTGTTCTATCTTAAGTCGACTTAGGCGGTCATTGCTGTCCGCAGATTTAATTACTTTTAAATAATATGACTTTTCAAGTTAAGGCTGTGTAGGCACTACGGGGCGTATACGATACATACACAATTACGGGTATATGAGCACGAGTTGTTATTTTGACTTTTTTAGTATATCTTTTTTAAGTTTTCATTTAAATACAATTTCTGAATGAAATCTTGTTTTTTATGCAAAACTGAAGATAATGTACTGACTAAGGTAANTAGTGGAATTTGCTCATATACCTAAAATTACATCTAAGGTGATCAAATTTGACTTTAATCCACTAAAAAACATAGAAAATATAAATGCTATAACGTGTAAAAGATTTTGCTAAAAAGAAATTATTTTCTGAATTTGATTAATAAATTAGTTGCACACACTACATTCCAATAACTCGAAACTTCTTCAAAATAAATATCTTGATAATTTCTTCATGGCCGTCAGTGTACATATGAATTTATTCAGAATATTGGCTGCCTGAAATGTAGAGGCTTAGATATATTTTTTTTTGTACTTTTTTCTATTCTTTTCTAGATCGCCTCACAAAGGACGCGTTGCCTAAATCACAATTCATTGCTGTGATTAATAGAGGCGATGCATGTAGAATTGAAAATTTTGGGCTACGCTGACCGAGCAGCTACTTTTTACGAGCTGTAGAAGAAAATAATCAAATAAAAACCAGTAAATTCGAGCAGTGAACGCAGAAAAAAGTAGCCAAAATCCTGCTGATAATTTGAACACGTGTGCACACAATTAAAATGCGTTTTTTTTTTAAATTAAATTTCGGATGCCTTTCTTGGATGCCTCTGCTATGTATTGTTGTTGTTGCTTAAATTTTATTTTCTTAAGGTTACAAAATTGTAGCACATAAAGAGAATAAATAATCAAGCAGGACGTCATCGACGCGTCGTCATTGCTGTCGCTACATATTGGCCGGCCACAGCACTGGGCGCACAAAACAAAGGCATTGCCATGGAGAGGGCACAAGACACAATGAGCATCGCTTGAAGATTACAATACACACACAGACACAAACGCACGTGTTCGCACGTAAAATGCGAGTATGTAAGATAAGATCAGCGTGTCTAATCAGTTTATTATGGGCGGTTGTGTATTGGTTGTGCTGTATGACCCCTGGGTGGACGTGGACGTGGACGTGTACATGGACGTAAAAAGGAACGTAAT
>NW_016195253.1:0-3053 GCF_001687245.7 Rhagoletis zephyria | reverse complement strand
TTTCACTCTTTCAATGGTGGTGAGTTTAGTTGCAAGGCTTTATTTTATTCCAGAAGTAGATAATAGCTTGCTCTACAACCCGGAAAATGAGTGTCTAGCAGAAGTCTGCAAGTCTCAGCTAGACGCTGAGTATAATTACCATTTGATTTCTTTGTGGTGGTGATCGTATTATTGTGTTCCTTAGTTAGAGCTTTTTGGAGGCGTTCTGCCTCTGGGAGACTATTCATTTCCTAGCAGTGTTTTCCTTTTGGATTTCCGCTATTATTTGTTAGAGGAAGTTAGTTCAAGTTTATACGGATTCCAATAATCCGAAGTCTTTGCCCTATTGAGTAATGTCGAATTCTATGTGCATATGTCCAACACAGATGCTTCTTCTGAGTTGCGCTAGTTTGATGAGACAGACGTTGCCATATTTTTACTATTAATAGTGAGGTCTAAGACTTCCCCACTAACAGCATTCCAAAATGTTGGTTGTTGCCTTGGTTTATAATTCTTGCACTTATTATAACTACTTATCAACTCAAGCAGGTACTCACCAATTTCGCTGGTGTCGTTGTTCCCCCAAACAGTGCTATGGGCATTTGCATTATAGCAAAGGATTCATGGATTACCGCCAGTAATCGATATGTGTTTTTACTTAAGGTGTCGGGGCTATCTCCTCCTCACCCGGAAATTTAGGCCCAGACCGCAACCAGACCCACTGTAATGAGCTGTGAAAGAGGACAAAACGTTACTTTGTTACCAAATAACATCGTCGCATCGGAAGCGTCGTTTCTGCATCGGGCAGCTCCGTTGAGTCGTTATTTGAAAGCAATAATTGTAATTTATTTGTTCAAGCTGTATATTTGAAAGCAAACATGTATTTTTTTTTTCATTTGAACCATGAAAAAGTATCTGTGAAGTGCAGAAGCAAAGCGTATTGCACCAAAATTCAATCAGAAAAATTTCAGAAAAGCAGCCAAACACTTCTCCGTTCCACAACAATTTTCGGCACTTGTCTGTACATAAATTTCTGGCGTACACTTTGGTGGGAAAACGGATCGTCAGAGTATCCGAAAGTGGAATCGGTAAACGGATAAAAATCCGCACTTCATCCACATTTTTTCCTTTTTCGAATCGATTTTCGGATTTTTTGCTGGCTGGTATGTATGCTGTGCATTGTATAAAGTAAATACATACTTGTTTTATCAAATTATTTCTTCCGTAATATGCCACTATCTAGCATACTGCTGTATGAAGGTCTATTTTTTGAAAATATATTTTTGTGCCTTTAATCACGGAACATCGCAAAACATCTATGTGACTTCACGATGCCTTCTATTTTTTACGTGCGCATCCCTATATTATACGGAGTGGTCGTACGCACCCCAAGTCACTCAGCCACAGCGCACAGTGGTTCAAAATTGGCATTCAGTGTTCAATTCACTGCAGCCTTCATTTTTCACTCAATTTCATCAATTTTTTTATGAAAGCTAATAAAGTTTGCAAGAGACCAGTTTAGCTCGATTTTTGAATTTTTGTTTGTTTGTATTCAACTTTTTAGAACGAAGTGCAGAAAATGTAGCAATTTTGAAGAAAATCGATTATCCTGTTCCAGTTTATAAATCTTACATATTAAAAACAAGCAATTGTGGGGTTCTCTCAAAACGAAAACAAAAAAAAAAATTTAACAGGAAAAATTTTAAATGTTTTAAAAAAAATTACCAAAATTAAAAAAAATTTTTGAGTTTCTAGAAAAATGTTGGGTACCCAGTTTTATAGCTCATTAAATTTTAGTACAATAAAGTGCAAGTTGCAAGTGGCTAAGAGGTCGCGTTGATTTTTGTAACGTTTTGTAAAACTTTCTCTCGCTCTAATTTTATCAATGACATTCCCACCCTACTCCTAAAAACAAAAAAAATTATATTTCGTTTCCAAATTTCTTTGCAATTTTAAAATTTTTAGTAGGGAGATTTTTACTTTTTAAATTTGAAGAAATATTTGTTCTTCATTCGCTGGCGACAACAAGACAAAATGGGCGAGAATGATTTGCCTACAGAAATTCCCTTAAATGCCGAAATGCATTTGTTGACACTCGTCGACATTCGTGGGGACCTATGGATTCTGCCAAATCGCTGTAAAATAAAGCGCGCAATGGCTCTGGTAAATTAGTCAACGAACGTTTTTAGGCATTCACCTACACAACACAATCCTGGTGTCCCCGAATGAGACTTTGACGTAATATAATATTGGCAAATCGTATCCGTGGGCTCGGTTTAGTCACTGGCGCTACGTTGTAATTGCACACTTACGGAACTTCTCATTTGACGGTGTAGAACGCGTTCCTGTCGCAATCGTTCAGTAGCTGCGTGCCTTTTTCATTCTTTCTGAGTTCGACTAGCACGAATCGTCAATGTCTCCCGAACACTAAGGTCGTGCACGCGTTACCGTATTAGAAGCGATCGAGCCATAAGCGCGAAAGAAAAGGAAGCGCCAAATATTTTTATTTGGCGTATTTTCTATAAAAATTTTATAATTTTTGCACAAACAAATAATTTCTTCATATATTTACATCAGCCGTAAATGGTACCGCATAGAACTTACAAGGCAAAAAAGAAATACAACAACAGAAAAACTACTCAAAGTGGACCATCCATTCTCAAGTTATGCGCGGTCTGACGTAGGCAGCTTTGGCATATATACTAGCTACATACAAATATTTATTTTAATAAGAATCGGAGGTTATATTCGATGTAAAAAAGCTGGTTTCAATTAAAAAATGAATGCAAATACTACCATGCACTAGTATGAAAACTATTTTGTGGAATTTCGCTACTTTTTGAAGGTGCTTGAATTCTTCATCTTTTCTTCTTGCTTCCAAAAAACATCCCTGTAGGTGGGAGTGTCAAATTTTAGAAAAAAGCTACCTAAAAACTTTTGATAACTGAATTATGAGCCAGAAGAGTAACGTGATAAGGAAAGATCTTCAAATAATAAATGCGGTCCTGTGCTGAAAAGTACATTGCCTCTATGTAGGTGATGCTACCCATTTCAATTTTAGCAATGCATTTTTT
>NW_016195252.1:0-3053 GCF_001687245.7 Rhagoletis zephyria | reverse complement strand
AATGCAGTCGCTCTACCTCAGTAGCTCATAAGTACCGTAATTGCAGATAGCACACATTCGTACCTGCTGCAAACGCTTCCTAATGGCAGCAATCGTCCGTCACTCATACGCCCAGGCGATCTGACATACAACCCACCTACATTCCACTTATATTTGCTTTCTCAGTTTCATTCGCTTATGTTTTTACATTTTGCATTCGCATTCATATTCGTATTCGTCTTCTCGTTGCATTTTGCTAGGCACATTGTTGCTTTGCAAACACAAAGTGGAGTACTAAAAACGTAAAGTATGTAGATCGCTGTACTTTAACTCGAGACTTCAGTAATTATGAAATTTGTATGCACCTCCCCACATACATATTCATACATACATACATGCATATATGTTTAAGGAATCTTTCATCGGTGTGTGTATACGTACTTGAGTAAAGTGGCAGTAATTAAAATTTTTGTGTGCGCACGTCTACTTCCTAGCCGAGTTCTGCATTCGCTTGCAATGAACTGCAATGCGAGCTTTCAGCAGGGTTGCAAGTGTGCTGAAATGATTTTGTTTATTTTTTGTTTTCATCTTTTTTAATTCTCTTTTTGCATGGCTCTATGTTTGATTGTTTATTTGGTTTTTGCTTATGCATAAGTATTTCTACTCAAAGCGTAAATTAACACACTGAAATGCTCGCATACTTGTGCTTACTTGTAGTTCTGTATGTGTGGTGGAATTCTGCTACAGCAGCGCAATCCAAATTAGAGAAATTTTCAAGCTTACCCTTAATTTGATTTGGTTTTCGTTTGTGAAATTTGAATTGAAGTTAGTTGAGGTTATTTTTATTTTGAAAACCAACGCTATCTTGAAGGAATTCGGAAAAGTCAAGTAGTGAAGCTGCATTTACTCAAAAGCAATTTCTTGTTTAGTTTTACTCCAGCTAGACAAAATTCTTGGTCAAGTAGAAAGTGGAGAAAAATTATTGATCACGAACTGACGACAATTTTGCATACACAAAAAACACAAAAAATTTATTTCGAATCTCCCATTACTGAATGAGTGTTTAAAACTGAGGATAAATTGTTCGTCATATGAAAACCAAAAACTAATTTAATTAAATTGAGAACTGAACATAAATTTTACCTCCCTTAATGAAGAAGGTAAAATTTTGTGGACATTATTTTTGGTCACTTACCAACGGAACATAAACTGTTGATTATGAAAACACGAAGAATACATTTTTGTTTACAGTGGCAAACAAGAAGAAGAATAATACACATACTTAAAAGTGAACCTGAATTTCTTGTAGATTGAAAAACTGGACAGAAATTTTTCGCAACTTAAAATTTTACATATATTTTGACTCTTTTTGAAATTACGAACCAATTTCAACAGAAAAAGAATATTTAAAACTACAAAAATTTTGTTCAAAACTGTTTAACTAAATTCCGTAACAAAAATTTGCCGGATCGAAAAATTGAAAAATTACGTCAAGTTCATTCTTTTTGGCTTTTAAAATTTTTTTAGCTATTTCTAGTGAAATTTCCTTTGAAATATTTTATAACTTTGCTGCTTTAAATATTTTTGACTGACTCCCCTAGCCTTTAAAAATGAAATGACAGAAAAAAATCACTCTCAAATTACTCTTTACAAATTTCAAACCAATTTCATTAAAAAAAAATACACAAAAAATATTTTCTACTTGTAACCGAAGGTAAATTTACATTGCTCTAAAACTTTTTGGTTTTTTTAGTTGTCTTTTTTCACAAATATTTTTAAAACTTTTGTCTAAAAAAAAATCTTAAATGACTTTATTAAAGGCTAATTTTATTCGCAATTATTTTTTTAGCTTTTGTCTAAACGGCTTTATTAATTTTAAGTAAATTAAAAAAAACTATCTTTTTATAATCCGTGTTTTTTGGCTAAAAAGGATTTTTCACGCTGATAATTTTACAATTTTTTTTTTACATATAGCAAAAAAAACGGTCTTTTTAACCACTTTAATTATAATATGTATGTATTTTTGATTTAAAAAATTTTTCGCACGAAAATTTGTAATTTTTTTTGCCCAAAAAAATGTATAATTCCAAATATTATTATGAAAACTTCTTTTATAATTTTTTCTTTTTAAGTTTTGGTCTAAAATTTTATCTCAGTAAAATGATCTTCTCGGAAATTTTTTTGTGATCCGTTAAGAGCAAATCTCTTTTTAATTTCAATCCAAGAACTTCGATTTCTTTTTTGTTTTTAATTATGAATCTATTACTTGATTGGTCCGAAAATTTTTCAAAATTTATTTGTGTTAAAAAATTTTTGTATTCGTTTCATTTAACCTTTAATTAGGCGAAGAAGAAAATCACATAATTAGTCGAATGGGATCCCGAGTGACCCCAATATAAGTGTTGAAAAAAGAGGGTTACAATTAAGAAAACGAAGTGTGTATTATCGAAAAAATTAAAGTACTCTATTATCGTTAACTTGAAGAAAAAATAAAAATTTCGAATTCAAACTTAAAAAAAAAATTAAAACTTACCTCCGCCAAAAAATTTTACGTTAGTGGTCGCTTGAGGTCAGCACTCAAGAGAGTAGCGACACATGTGTACACGCCGATGTTCTGGTCGTGGCTAATTTACGTACCCCGCGGGGAGTTAGGAAGCTAGAAAGAGCGCGAGTGCGCTCCAAGCACTCCAAGACATTTTTTATTCAACTTGACATGGCATTGACCCCATGCGCCTAATTAAGGGTTAATTTTTTGTAAAGCAAAATTTGTTTGTTGGGATCATTTATCAAAGCATCTCTAGACAAAAAACTATTAGAAAACCATTTAGTTTGAAAAGCTTTTTGTTCCCAAGTTTAAATGTTATTTGTGTTTTTCTTAGAGACGCTGGCGTTTCAAGCTGAACGCAAAAAATTTACTTAGCCAAAAAAATATTTAATTATTTTGAGGAAATCTCAAAAGCTCAAGTAAAATTTTTCTCAAAAAGCAAATTTGAAATTTTTTTTCTTTTACAAGTGTTGTTTTTTCTTTATATTTCGAACGAAGGGTTTAGAAATATGTTTAATTAAAAAAAAAA
>NW_016195251.1:0-3053 GCF_001687245.7 Rhagoletis zephyria | reverse complement strand
AATTTCCCTTTGCTTCAAGCCATTTGTGCTGTGTATGGGGGTGTTTGAAGGTTTGACATCGCTTGGTTTGTCAAACCGCTTGTGTGGTGTATTTCGCTCTTAAGATCTTAACCGGGCGCACATCGGATTTCTTTCCATGTGACCTACAGGTCTATTATGCGCTGGTAATACAAAGCTTGTAACCGGCAAATAAAGTTCCTCCCAATTTTTAAACCTTTTTCGCATTCTGTGTACTCTTGTAACCGGTAAACCATCTGATAAGCTGGTAGCAAATAAAAATAATAAAATATGCAATGCCAAAATTTGCACAATTCTTCATAGCTGAATCGCTGAATATTTTAACTGCATTACCAACGTCCCTAGAATCGCGGTGACAAGAACTGGTAAAATTTTTTGGTAATAAAATTTTCCGGTTCGATTCTTCGAAAACGTGCAGAATAGACCTGCTAGTGTATATTTTGGTAGTGTAATTAAAATAATGCACCATAATGGAAATTTCCGTCATAACAATTAGTTAAAAAAAAAAATTACTCAAAACAGGTTTACTGTAATGGCTGGTAACCTTTTATATGGCTATTGCGTAATAATATCAAGTGTTGCAATCCTTATATCGGTTTTGAACTTGTAGTTAACAAAAAAACGTTCGATTTCTTGAATTTTTTTTGTGTAACTAATCTGAGATTTTTTCTGATAAAAGCGATAATGGGTGGAAAAAAGGTTTGCTTCTTTGTGCTTCTGTACATATAATAAAAATTATACAAAGACATATTACTATTTAATTATTTTGTACAAATTTGCATGATGATGGACATTTCCATCATACTGTTTTTTAATTATTTTATATTATACGTATATATAAGGATTGTTTAAGTGCCGCATATTTTCCATTATTGGCATAACGTATAACTGTAGTCAGTGAACTGTGTCAGGATAAGGCTTCGGAATTTGTTTTCAAACGTTTTTAATTTTATACTTTTGAATGTAAGCAAAATTTCTATCAGCTCTCTATATAACTTGCAATTTTGGATACTTTTCTCTTGCCATCGAATTAAGCGAATAAAAGTGTGATCGTTTTTATTTAAATTTCTGTCTTTACTTGGAAATCTGTTCTTCGATTGCCAGATGAATTTATGCGAAAAATCATATCTGTGTGGCATAATTGGAGGAATTTTATTAAAAATATGTGAAAGAATGATGTGGCAACATTATTCTCTCACGGCTCTCTTTGCACGTAGAAATTTAACTTAGAAATCAAAAATCTATAATTCTCCGAGTTTCTAAGTGAAGTTGTTTTTTTTTGGGTAACTACATACACGCGCTGCTCATTTGCCAAATATACAATTTTCAAGTCAAGTCTAATAGGGCATTCCCACCGAGCCTTAACTGCAGTTAATGCCTATGGGGAAAACGAGATTATCACTCGAACGAGGTAATTGGTCATATTAAGTACAAGCAAACGAAAGTATGAAAGCAAAAAGTGAGAAATAAACATTGCCAAACACCCCATGTTGAAATAATGAGAACTTATCTGAGCTCTTAACTGCAGTTAAGCTTTTGGTGGAAATAGGCTATAAGTCTTGCATAACAGCTATAAACGTGGTAGATAGTGCTATGGGGCGTATACGTTACATTCGTAACCATGGTTATATATATGAGCATGAGTGGTTTTTTAAGTTTTCATTTAAATACAATTTCGCGATGGAATGTTGTTGCTTATACAAAACTTAAGATAATACATTTGCTAAGATAGGTGTACCAACATTTTCCGCCAAAAACACGTTTTTGTCGATGAATGTAACAACTAGTGAGATTTGTTCATATAACTGCGGTTAAATAATCAAAAACGAGGAGCCAGTAGTCACTCCTTTTAGCGCAGGCTAAGTTTTATAAATGACTTGTTAACTATTTAAAAGTGAGTATATTTTAGAAAATTTTTATTTTCTTGATTATTTGACCATGGCTGTATATACATATGTACATACTTACACAGGTGTAAATACATACATATATACTGTCTATCAACGCCTTTTCAAAGTATTCTTTTCTATGTTATTACGCAATACGATTTATTTCCCGTCACTTATTTCGTTCTTTGAAGCGTTACTGCTCTAATATTTTAACTAATTAGTGGCTCTCATTTTTAGTAAATGTTTTTGCTTGCTTGAATATAATTTGTTCTTCGGTCCCTCAGCCCGCGATTGAAACAAAACAAACAGTGATATAAATTGGAGTAGGGAGTTGCTTCCGTTAGTCACGTGATAAACCAATGTTTGCTTGGTCAGTTTTTGGAGCATTTATTATCATTAGCTTTGCGTGTTTGCTGCCAATTATTCATTTATTTATTGCGTTGTCCATATCTTTTTACTTTGTTTTGCTTGCTCTTAAAATTTTCGTCTGACATGACGGGTATATAGTATTTTATTTTATGATGTATTGTGGAACGATTTTCCGTCATCACTTGTCAAATTACGAAATTTCGGAAGAAAATTGGCAAGCAATGAAAATAATGCTGCTATGTGAATAAATTCTTGGAGAATTTTTTCAGAATTTTCTTTATTTTTTTGTAGAGAAATTTCTTTACAAGTTCGTATCCACCCCTTCATATAATTTTCTTTGAAGATTCGTAAAAAAATCGTTACAGAAATGAGATACTCTTAAAGGTTTCGTTAAGATTTCGGGAACTTTGATTTGCAGGGTACATATCTGTATTTATGTATATTTGCATGCATATCGCTTTACTATGCATTAAGTAATGGAATATATCAATTGATAATTCAGTTGAGCGGCCGCTGGGGTGTAGTGGTAAGCAGTGCGCGCTTCCACTCCGCAGCACCTGGGTTCAAGCCGTGGTCAAAGCAACATCGCAAACAAATTTAGAATAAAGGGATTTCTTAACAGTGCTCGCCCCTCGGCAGGCAATGGCAAAAACAGCTTCTCATAAAAATACCATCGCCGTTCGGAGTCGGCGTANCAAATTTAGAATAAAGGGATTTCTTAACAGTGCTCGCCCCTCGGCAGGCAATGGCAAAAACAGCTTCTCATAAAAATACCAT
>NW_016195250.1:0-3053 GCF_001687245.7 Rhagoletis zephyria | reverse complement strand
TTGACATTGTGAGATTCGTGCTGCTGGCATGTAAATCCGTATGTACATTAGTATGCTGCATATGTATGTACAAATACAATGGCGGTCATGAAAAGATTACCACCATTTTTTTTTAATTTGGTAAAATTTTATAAATTCGGAATTAAAAAATTTTCTTTAAATATAGTTCATAATATAACAAATACTACGCATATATGTATGTAAATAAAAGCGTTAAACTTTGCACAAAATAAAAAAAAATTATAAAAATTTTAAACTTTTTAATAAAAATTTTCAATATGATTTCAAGTATGCGGAATGTTCAAAAAGTCACTGACTCTTATTAAAATTTTCCTAAAAATTTTGATTAAAAATGTTGATGAAAATTTTATTCAAAATTTTCATGAGTTTTTCTAAATTTTATAAAAAGTTTGAAAAGTTTTATTTTGATAGTTTATGTTAAACTGTGACCTATGTATATTAAAAAAATATATTAATTTCGTGCAGGAATGTCAGCAAAAAAAATTTGGAAAAATCAACGAGAATTTCGGGTCACATCAATCTTGCACATTGGTATACTAAACTGCATGCCCGAAATTTTCTCTACAAATTTTGATTCAAAAGTTGGAAATTTTGATGAAAATATTATGGATTTTTCTAAATTTTGTATAAAGTTTGAAACTTTTTTTTATAGTTTTTATTATAGTATGAAAAAATTAGTGGTAAGTTATGCGTGACCGCCAGTGTATGTGTGTTAGCCAGGCAGGCAACACGCGTACATATTTGACACTTGCAACGGGGGAAAAATTGTACAAACGTACACTGCTGCCACTCAATTGATAACACAAGTTTCAAGACTTAGCACCACCGCAGTGCACTTTTTGGCACTTTGCATGCTGTGTTTTGTTTTTTTTTGTTCGTAAATTGTTTTTTATTCTCTTATTGTTGTTTTTGTTCTCTTTTCTGGTTTTTTTTTTTTTGTTTAGTTCGCAATGCCAACATCGACTTATCGCTTGCCGCACAATTAACATGCAACACACTTTCATTTTGTGATGCATTACCAGGGGTTTTGGCTACTGGCTTTGTTGTTGTTGTTGCTATTTTTTCTTACACAAGTTTCAAGTCACTTCTTCTGACAACATTTTGTCTCCTTTCTAGATTTTACAAGTGTTTCCTTCGGAATACGTGGAAAGCTTTTCTCGAAGTGGTTTTTGCTTATATTTTTATTCGCTAGATGGAAGCTTCTTTAAAACTTTAAAATGTAACTTTCTCGCATACTCACACTTTGTCAGTTATGCCACTTATTAAATTCTTTCTCCAACAAAATTCAAACCAGATCTCTTAATTTGGCCGACCGATCGTCTGTCCTTGGGAATATATCGATGTCTAATGATTCTCAAGTTCTATTCTGTCCTAATTTAGCATGCTATCCGACTATACTGGTATGTCCGGAGGGCTTTCCTTTTCATTTCTCGTAATTCCAATTTAGTTAGGTTATAATATGAGCTAGAAAGCGAACTTTCAAAACAGGTTAAAACACCAAAACAGCCATCGAATTTGCATACCTAGTCAGCTCAAGTCTCGGCTGAAGAATATAGCTAATGCGAAGCCGCTGGATCAGCCAGTACCAAGCTTTGTTAAGTCAAATACTTTGACGAAATTGGGCATATCTATATACTATGAGCTATAATGGAACCGTACTACTAACTTTGGTTAGGATGGCGTGAAAATGGCAACACAGATCCTAAAGTTTTCAGCACCGAAAGCCTAAAGAAGTGGGTGTTGAGGTAATGATGCTTGTTAAATTAGATACAGTAAGGTACAGATGTCAAATCGGCAGTCTTTCAACAGGATTTCTATTAAAATTGTTTTCGGGAGTAAATATAAGAAACTACGCCATTTTGACTTTCTTGACAATAAAAAACTAATGCTGGGTAAATCAGTGGTAAACGGAGTTTCGAACTGACTCCTAGCAGTTTGCCGCACGATCCGTCTTACTACCAAAAAGTATCTTAGCATTTACAACGCTTATCATTTGTTCAAAGTTCACCAGCTCTACAAAGCTCAGCAATTCAATATTTTGAGTTTGAGTCCGGCCCTAATAAAGATTATGCCGCAGCAAATTTCTCGGACGTCAACTAAAAGCTCGCTGAACTGCCTTGAGGTCTTTCTCTTCTAGAGAAACCCATAGATAACTGAAAGGACTCCATTCAAAGTGCTTCTAGTATATCTGTGCCTTCCGTAGTCCCAGCCTAAAGTGAAATTATGCCGAACGACACAAGGGGAAGGCAAGTGCTCCACAGAAAATATCGGAACACGTAATGGCAGTAAAATGGAAACTCCTTTTTTCTTTCACCAAATCCAACAAATTGCAGTCCTGCAAACACTTCTGAGAGGATATGTACTTCCCACGGTGCATCAGCTGCAAGTTTTCACAAGACTCAATTTCTATAGATCTTTGACGTATTTACAATAATCTCTGGGCTCTAGTCAAAAATAACTTGAAGTAATGGAAAATATAGTGTGCTTTAAGAAGATAAAAGCTGCTATCTAAAAGAGGATTTCGGTTAACTGGGACTTAAGCTCTCACTTAAGTAAGTAAGACTAAATGTCTAGGTAGGACACCTGTGAGGCATGTTCTACTGTTGAACCTCTTATTTTTTCTATGAGAAGCGCTGAGAGCGTCCTACTGGCGCAGGCAGAAAAGAACCATCCCTCTTGTCAACTGGAGTGTCCACATTAACTAGAAAGCTCAACCAGGCCGGGCAAGGTTTTGCCAACCGAAGGGATTCCTCAGGTTGAGAAACTTCAGAACAGCATCCATAGGGATGCTTCTACTGAAAGATATGTGCCTCATACGATCGGCGGCTGGACATAAATTTATCTGATGACAGAAGGTTTCGTTGTCTCTTAAAGCAACTCTGTTCAGATGGTCGTTTAATGAAAAAAATCATTAGATTATTTATTTATTATTTTATTTTAGTGCGCAAATCCCGTTTATCGAACACCAGCAGAAGTGAAGTCCTCCCGTTTTGTGAGGCCCCAGAAACAAGTAGCCATGGCGTTTCTGTGCC
>NW_016195249.1:0-3053 GCF_001687245.7 Rhagoletis zephyria | reverse complement strand
AAAAAAAAAAAAATTTCCAACTTCGAAAATTGCTCCAGAGTGTGGTTCTATATGCATTACACCAGTACTGATTGACGGAGAGCTTCAGCTAATTGACAGACGAAAAATCAAAGCAAACAGAAAAAACGCCAGAAAGATATCAGCAATCTAGAAAAAGTGCATTTTAAAAGTTAATCGAAAAAGTTAATTGCCTTTCTCTTTGCGCCCTTTGTGGTTACGCTTTTTAATATTTACTAATAATAAAAGTCGTGATTTATACCGCTGGGCGATTGGAGGAAGGAAATCAAAATCAAATGTAACGGGCTAAGAATCGAAAATTTCGAATGCAATGTTGGCAAGTTAATTTGGTAAAATGGGTGGTGATGGTTAATGCTAAAGGGGAGAACGGCGAAAGCCGGGCGGGGCATGACTGGTCGAACGTTTGTTCGCTTGATTCGGCGGTGCAGTTGGTGCAAATGCAGCGTAGTTATTTGTATGCACTGTATGTTTATGGCTTTAATAGGTTATATGTACTTATGCATTTATCTATGTACATTAAATGTCTATGTGGCGGTATAATTATATTTAATATTTTTTTTTTTCACTCACTGCTTTATAAAGTTATTTGTTAAATTTATACCTTCAAAAGTAATACACCGAAGTGGGAAACGATCACTACGTACATTCGTGCAAACGTTTATACATTGTTGCTTAAGTAAATGGAATTTATTTGTAATTGTAAATGAAGAAGTCGAAATGCAATGCAACTAAACGTTGAATGCAACTAGAGTTTTTCTTTCTTTGTGTTTTTTATAGTCACCAACTTTCTCATCGTTTCATTCCCAGGCTGTCAGTATTAGATCAAAAGTTATGCTTACTTTCGTTTATTGTTGTTGCATATATGTATTTTAATATTTTTGTGAAAGTTTCTTTTTTAAATTCCATATTTTTAAATAAATTTAGGAGACTATTAATTTGACGTAGGTACAATAATCACGGAAATCAGACAATGCATACGATTTCTGTAGTTAAACGGCTTGTCTTCATATTCTGTCATAGCTGGCATTACTCTGACAGCACTAATAACTGAATCTGATACAGATGTATATTTTTCAGGTATATTTTTTCTTAGGATTTGTATAAAAAAAGAAAAAAATGAAATACTGTATAGGGTTGGTCGAATGAATGGCTGTCCTGGTCATCAGTTCCGAGTCGTATTAGATTTCTGAGTAGTAGGCCTTATGTTGGACAAAAGGGGGAGTATAAAGGAATCAAAATGGAGAAAACTAGCCTATGGTTACAGAAAATATGTAATAAATTAACTGACGAAGACTTGCGTGCCACTTGCGCTTTTTTCTCAAAGTGTTTACCGCTGGTAAACCCAATAAAGGTTAAAATTTATAAACTAATTAATAAAATTAAATTAAAATCTGTGAAAAACTAACAATAAAATACTTGTTTCGCAAAATCTACAAAGGACCCTTTTATTTTTCAAAAAACCTGGGTAACAGTTATTCGTCCTCACCCTGTAAATTGATGCCGAACTCACTCCGTTGGAGAATAAAATAAGCTTTATCTCATAAAGGTTCCGGGAAATTGTGGTGCTCAAGTTAACGAATCGGCTGTATAAATTGTGAACTGTCCAATTGTGAGTGTCCAGTTGGATCGATTACATGGTCAATTATAGGAAGAACTGTCCGTCCGCATTAGGGATCTCATGAATATTGCTCATGCTTGTTGGAATATCACCAAGTGTTTGCTGAAAAGGGCAGACATGGTATCGGCCTCTAGCAAAGAAGAAGGGAGCTTTGAGCCCTGATAGATCTGCTTGAAGGCGTTTTCTCTGCAGCCGTCCGGTCTTTACCATACTGAAAAATTTAGATTTTTGATTTAAAGGTATTTAGAATTAGAAAATTTGCAACCGCTTTCCCTCGAGAAGCTGCTAGAAAGTTTGCAAAAGCGTAATGAATACCCACATCCATTTGTTTTTTTTTCCATTCTCGGTAGTTGTATCTTCCGTGTTGCTACGTCCCGTGTTTTTTGGATATTCGGAGCGCAATGTCGTAAAAGTTAGGGCTGATTTATATGTTGACGAATCACTAGTCATTTTAGCCTTTTGAAGAGTTTTTTTTTAGCAGTTTGTGGAAGCGCGTTGAGGTTCTGGTTCCATCAGGGAACACTCCTTCGAACTTTTCGATATTCACAGAGCAACTCGCCTCGGAAAGCTGATCTGGGAACATCTCGGAGTTGCACGGATTCAACTTAAATATCGTGGACAGATGTAATTGCTACCGTGTTCACAACCTGCTCCATATGCAGGCGGAGGAGCACCCATCTAGTTTTCATGGAATTCCCATAAACCTGGTTTGTTTCACTTTAGGCTTCAGTGTCATATTTATCTAATCCGACATAGATATGTACCTGATTTAATTAAGTCTTACATTTTCCGTCTTACAGTGTTTTTAAAAATCGGTTCATTACTCCGGTTAGGAATATAAATACTGTTCTGGATAATGTGCTGAAGAAATTACTCACCTCTAGCCCTTATGATGGGCAGTACTCCTCTAGGGCAATTATGTTCCTTTCGGACATTTTGCAGCTGCCACCCGAAAGATAGGCTGAGACAAGTGCAAACTGCTGTACTCCCTTTTGAGTTGGCACTTGACTCCATGTGGCCACTGCGCCCTGTTGTATTTACTAGGCCTGGTGTGTGTGGTGCCATAGGTTAACTTACTTTCATTTTCATCAAGGCCTTTAATAGCCGCACTAGAAACCCAAGGCTCTTCGATGAATATGTGCGAGGCACATTTGGCCAGGTGCAGGTTCACTTGTAGGCACCCGATGGGTCTGGGATTTTTCTCCACCTTTTGCTGTATTTTAGTACCTCCTCCTCTCTTCATAGCTCCTTGTCCTTAAAGGTGTTTTTACTGGACCGGATCGCATCTTCTAAGAAGCTCTTCAGGCTCCCGTTGCGAAAGGCACACTTCCACAATCCTTTGCTTTCGATTTTCATTTACTTTGGAGGTTTTGTAGCGAAAATAGGAAGAACTGCAGTGGCAACATTGCCACACACA
>NW_016195248.1:0-3054 GCF_001687245.7 Rhagoletis zephyria | reverse complement strand
CGAACGTGCGATGTTATCTACTACTAGTTTTAGCCGCACAAAAAAAATCGCAGATTGTAAAATTATTAACAATTGTTTGTTTGGGAAAGGGGCAATAAATGCGCCTAAAAATACAGGTGCCACACTCAAACCTTGGGCGGCAATGACTGCGCTGCTTGAATGCCTTTCTACTTTATTTTATTTTATTTGTACACTTTTGCAGTTGTGGGCATTATAAATGCTTGAGGTAAAAAGCGTTGTAAAAAGGTAAGTATTATGTTTGAACATAGTTTGGAATTCGCAAAATAGCAGAGAAAGCATTTTTTTAGCCAGGTCACTGCTGCTTTAGGAAGACTTATCAAGCTATAATGCACTTGAAAGTTATAAAAAAATTAGGCAAAAACGATGGCTGCTCTGCAGCGGAAATTTGGCTGGCAGGTGCGGAAAAATTCCGCTTAATGGGTGTAGGTGCTAAGACACATACATACATACGTATCTCCATTCATATATTCATACAAATGCATTGGGGTGCGTGAGGCGTTTACGTGGGAGGTAGCGCTGTCAAACTATCGACGATACTATCGATAGTCTGGTCACTTGAAATAACTATCGATAGTTTTAGTACTATCGCCACTATCGTTTTATTGATAGCGTATTCTCTTTCGTAGCGCTTTTGACTTTTGCANCTCCCCTCAATGCTTTGTAACTGTATTGTAATTTAATTTTTATTGTTACTACTGATATATACATACATACATATGTAGTTGTTGCAGCGCTTTGTGTAATTCAATGCTCTCGTGCAAAAGGTTAATAAGATTTGCTCACACATACATACATACCAAGTATGACCGCTGGCAGCCGTGGCAGCAAACACAAAATTTCTATAAATTACGAAAGCTCTGTTAACCAACTGCCGAACGTGCGATGTTATCTACTACTAGTTTTAGCCGCACAAAAAAAATCGCAGATTGTAAAATTATTAACAATTGTTTGTTTGGGAAAGGGGCAATAAATGCGCCTAAAAATACAGGTGCCACACTCAAACCTTGGGCGGCAATGACTGCGCTGCTTGAATGCCTTTCTACTTTATTTTATTTTATTTGTACACTTTTGCAGTTGTGGGCATTATAAATGCTTGAGGTAAAAAGCGTTGTAAAAAGGTAAGTATTATGTTTGTACATAGTTTGGAATTCGCAAAATAGCAGAGAAAGCATTTTTTTAGCCAGGTCACTGCTGCTTTAGGAAGACTTATCAAGCTATAATGCACTTGAAAGTTATAAAAAAATTAGGCAAAAACGATGGCTGCTCTGCAGCGGAAATTTGGCTGGCAGGTGCGGAAAAATTCCGCTTAATGGGTGTAGGTGCTAAGACACATACATACATACGTATCTCCATTCATATATTCATACAAATGCATTGGGGTGCGTGAGGCGTTTACGTGGGAGGTAGCGCTGTCAAACTATCGACGATACTATCGATAGTCTGGTCACTTGAAATAACTATCGATAGTTTTAGTACTATCGCCACTATCGTTTTATTGATAGCGTATTCTCTTTCGTAGCGCTTTTGACTTTTGCAGTATTGGTTCAAAGAGAACAAAATTTGGCAGCATTATTTCATGAACGAACGAAAGGACGGTGGCGAGAAACAAGTATTCTTTTTCGCACCGACGTCATTTTTTCGCCGCCATGTGAATGAAACGGAATGAAACCATGTGTATGAATGAAACAACCGATTAAAAAATGATATTATCATCTTTTATTTTTTTTCTTAAATGCGATTACAATTACGCGGTTGCCGTGCTGGGTGATCTGTTTAGTTGATTCATGGCATTATTTCTAAAAGCGTCATTTTTTATTTTAAGCGTGGGGATAGCAGGGTTACATTGCCGTCTTAAGAGCGTGTCACACCGGGCAATGCAGTAGACTGTCCAATTGAGAAATTCCAGAAATCAGTTGCATGAGCAGTGGCACCTTGCATGTAAAGTACCTTTCGAAAGAAATGTTTTTTATTTCCGAAAGGCGAATTTCAGGGAAAATTTATGAAATCGAATCTCTGATCTGAAATCTCGATACTAAAATGCAACCATGAGCCGCTAAAATAAACAAGTTTATAACAAGATAACGAAAAATAAATGGATTTAGAAAAACATATGAAATGGGTCGATACTATCGATAGTAACCCTTAAGACTATCGTAAAACATCGATGGACTTGACTATCGATAGTTTGACAGCTCTAGTGGGAGGCAAAGATAATGTTCGTATTTTTTCGTAGAAAATATTTTTGTTTTATTGCAGAGAAATATTTTCGTTTTTTTTTTCTTCCAAGAAAGGGTGCTGAAAATTATTGAATAGTAACGCAAAGAAATAATTTTAGCATATACATTAGGGTGGTTAAAAAAAAAATCCCGCTACTGAACATTTTTAAAATAAGGACCCGTATTATTTCTTTGAAATCTGCTGGCATTTAACCGTGCCGCCGTGACTTTGAAGTTTTCCATATACATATTTTACATAGGTATGTAGTATATGGGGAAAAATACAGTTTTTTGTAGAATAGGAATAAAATCCAAAAAATTATTATTCTTTTGATCTATTAAAAAATACGGGTCTCTTCATTTTCCACTTTCTATAATTCTGGGGGAGGCAACAAGAAAATTGCGAAAAGTTGATTTTTCCGTGTATTTTTAAGCCACCCTAATATACATAGATATATGGATTGGAATAGAGATATGCACTGCGAAAAAGAGATATATTGTGCCCTCAACCATTTACAGTACCTCGTCTAATCCCAGAGAGCCCAACAATTTGCGATCTCAATGGGTTAGCGATTGTATAAGTTCTTCACTTGGCCAGAGTTGGCATAGGTACCTCTCCCGCCATCTCGCAACCGGCCCTAAAATGATGAGAGGGCCTTAAGTGCTGCCTGGCTATTGCTCTATATCAAAATAGATATATATATTACGTGCCGTTTTCTCTAGTAGGTTTCAAAATTTTTTTGACCTTTACTTTTTTTAAGATATTGCTTTTCCTATAATTCACAAAAACGTTATGTTCGACTTGTACTTTTTTTTT
>NW_016195247.1:0-3054 GCF_001687245.7 Rhagoletis zephyria | reverse complement strand
AAATGCTGTCAACTGTTGGGTCCAACAGTTACGTCTTAGAAACGGTATGTTACATGAACTACTAAACAAACATCTGATATTTGTAAACAAGCAAATTTAAATAAAAGAGCACAAAAATAAAAAATTTTACTAAGCCAAAAATATGAACATATGAACACCAAAGCATCCCAACTTAAGCTACTATTCCATACGAACACTGGTACATATGTACTTACATATGCTTATAAGTCCACGAATTTTCCATTTATTTTAAATATACACGCTTTTTTTTTATTTATAGCCAGTTTCATTTTTTTTTTTTGAATTTATTATGAAAACTGACGGAAGGGAAAAATTATTTTTCAGTTAAATTGTTGAGTTCATCTAGCGAAATAATTTTTCGATGGAAAAAATGGCGTCGAATCAACAACCGTTCAGCTGAGCGGAACTACTCAACTGTGCGTTTCTAAATCAAGCGCTCAACAGTTTAACAACAGATACGTCTTAGAAAATTTATTTCTTCATTAAATATCTATTAATAAATATAAATAAATAAGTAATTATAAAACTTTATTTTATTTTAAATCAATTTTTTTTTTTGTTCTCATCATCAACATCAGCAGACCTTTCCATTCATATGTGAAAGATTAAAAAATTTCGTATTATTTTTGAATTTGTTAGACATTCGGTGACTCTTTTGAATTTATTAAATTTGTCTTTCAATGAATATAAACGAGAAACGATGTATTATTAATACCTCCTGCTTTCTATATCAAAATATGAGTTTTCATAAAAAGTATGCTTAACTACTTTTTTCACTAACTCAGCAATATATGAATGAATAATGACAGATAAATAAAACATTTAAATATACACATATTTTTATAAGCATTTTTGTTATATATTTATGTGAGATTCGTTATCGTCCACTTGGCGTTAATATACTTATTAGGCAAACAATCTTGATGAAATCAAGATCAAGGCTATTTATAATATTAGCATTTGATTTGAATCATATTATAAAATTTAAATAGGGTAATAAAAAATAAATATATTCTTTGTCAACAACATTGAGTTCAAGAAAAAATAGGGAAGCGATGTATGATATAGAAGTTTATACTAAATCATATAATAATATTGTATTTGAATATAAATTAAATGTTGAATTAGTATTTAGAAATTTAAAATTTAATTATATAGAACCATAGATTTATTGAAAAAAACGTGAGCGTTTATTTGAATATATTATTATTTTATATGAGAGTTATTTATGAAAAAAGTTTTATTCATAAATTGTTAGTCGTTGGAAAAGGTTTTATAATAATATAATTAATAAGCTTCCTATTGAACTTCATTTGCCTAGTTATCAATTTTATGGACCTGGAACGAAACTACGGAAACTTTTAGTAAGAGGAGATCGAGAGATTAATCTACTAGACACTGCTAGAAGAGAACATGATATATCATATTTATATAATAAAGATTTAGATAAACGACATATTGCTAATAAAAAATTAGTTGAGAAGGCTTGGGAAAAAGTTAAAGCGAAGGATAGCAATCTTAATGAGAAAAGAAATGCTTGGTTAGTTACAAATATAATGAAGACAAAAACGAAATTCGGTATGGGGAACGTTTATAGTAAAACTAAAAAAGTGGGAGGAAAAACTGGTTATCAGCTCTTCAATCATGCCTTAAAAAGTGCTAAACAAATTTTAAAGAAAAGTGATAACTTAAAAGATGCAATAAAAAATTCTCGAAAGGTTGTAAATAATATTTTTATAGAAAAAAAATTTATAATAAAAACACCACGAGTAATATCGTTACCTAAATCTGGAGGATTTCTGCCATTAGCGCCTTTATTCGTAACATTAGGAGCACTTGGAATAATAATAATAGAACAAAAATTAACAGAAGTAAACAACAAAGAAAATAATACAACATCCACCGCAACAACTACTGAAACATAACAATACTTTAGCGTCACATACATACCTAAATTGACGGACAAATTCAACCACAACATAAACGAACATAAGAAAAACATAACCCTGGCGTACAAGTCAAATTGCACACTGTCCACAATCTTCACAAAAACTAAAAGTCCGATTGAAACCTACCAACAAAGCAACGTGNATACGTCTTAGAAAATTTATTTCTTCATTAAATATCTATTAATAAATATAAATAAATAAGTAATTATAAAACTTTATTTTATTTTAAATCAATTTTTTTTTTTGTTCTCATCATCAACATCAGCAGACCTTTCCATTCATATGTGAAAGATTAAAAAATTTCGTATTATTTTTGAATTTGTTAGACATTCGGTGACTCTTTTGAATTTATTAAATTTGTCTTTCAATGAATATAAACGAGAAACGATGTATTATTAATACCTCCTGCTTTCTATATCAAAATATGAGTTTTCATAAAAAGTATGCTTAACTACTTTTTTCACTAACTCAGCAATATATGAATGAATAATGACAGATAAATAAAACATTTAAATATACACATATTTTTATAAGCATTTTTGTTATATATTTATGTGAGATTCGTTATCGTCCACTTGGCGTTAATATACTTATTAGGCAAACAATCTTGATGAAATCAAGATCAAGGCTATTTATAATATTAGCATTTGATTTGAATCATATTACAAAATTTAAATAGGGTAATAAAAAATAAACAACATTGAGTTCAAGATTATTCCACATTTTAATTGAATAATCTATATTAATAAAAATGTTGTGTTCGTATGTCACGGTCGTGAAAACTCGAGAACGGCTGAACCGATTTGAATAATTTTTTTTTTGTATTGTTCGGTATAATACCAGAACCAATATCGCAAAAAACTGGAGGGTTGCCACCTATTTGAAAATTTTTACACCCAAATATATTGATAAAATAAATAAATTATTGCAATATGGGTATCAAATTAAAGAGGTTTAAGAAAGATAGCAGCTGGAAGTATTTTTGACGGGTNTCGCAAAAAACTGGAGGGTTGCCACCTATTTGAAAATTTTTACACCCAAATATATTGATAAAATAAATAAATTATTGCAATATGGGTATCAA
>NW_016195246.1:0-3054 GCF_001687245.7 Rhagoletis zephyria | reverse complement strand
CAAAGTCCTTCACTACTTCAACGTTATGTCTGCCAACAGTGACGTGTGTCCTAATACGCGAATACTTTTTATGTGTTGGCAGGAGGTTTATTCTCGTTCACTGCTAAACCTACCTCGTTATCTTCTTTTTCTCGACTGAGAAATGCTGCACTGACATCCCTGGGCTTCGGGCCAATGATGCCAATATCATCTGCATACGCCAGCACCATCGAGCTTTTGCTGTATATGTTGATAAATAAAATCCCGAAAATAAAACTAATAAAATGCCCTTAAAAGTATGTAAAACCAAAATAATCACGAGAAGTCAAAAAATTAATAAGCGAAAAATCCCTTGAAACCCCAGAAAAGCCCGAAAATTTTCCAAAAATCTAGAAATGTCTTAAAAAACCACGAAAAATTACAAAATCGAAAAACTTTGTATCAAGAAAATCTACTCTTCTGACAAATTATTTTATCCTCCTTTTCGGCTTTGTTTACTTTTACTTTTAACAGCTACTCGTTGTTCGCCAGTATCGTCAAAAAAAAAAGCTGGCTAACCACTCTGCGTTTTCACGATTTAATCGATATAGCGTTCAAAAGTCTTCATGTTTACAAGCTTCTTTTTAACTTGAAACATTGCTTTCGTACATTATATTTCTCTTTACGAGTAGTCAAAAGCTCCGGAATATCTTTCTCAAAATCAGAGCTCAAAAAAACAATTACAAAATATTAAAAGTATTTTTTTTTAATTATGAAAATATTATAGTTAAAAAAAAAATTATTCTTTTCGATTGCTTCGCTACATACCAATCCGAAATATCTAGGAACATTCACATATATCTACTACATATCGACTCCTGAATGGAAGATCCGGGCAGCCAGTTCGAAAACGAAATTTTCAAGAACGCCCTATCTCAGAATTTGACTGAAGGACGCGCTACCTCAGAATTCACTTCCAAAGCGCCGTCAGCACGTCTTCAGTATATTTTCATTCGATATAGGGCGTTTTTGAGCCGAATTTTTAGACGGGGTGTTTGTCAATAAAATTCTAAAATAGGGCATACTTCAAACAAATTATGAAGGAGGGCATTCTAAAAAAGTTTTCTGAGATAGGGTGTTTTCGCACTGGCTGACGAGATAGGTCGATCTTCCACTCAGGTGTCGATATACTAAGTTCATCCGGGAACGGAAACCGAACTGAACTCGCAGAGAAAGAATGAAACAATGAACCACTTTTTCTTGAAAATATCGGTCTGAGAGTACGCTGTTTTTATAGTATACTTAGAGCATATCAGTATTTGATAAGAAAAAATTACTTCTAGCTCTACTCTGGTGAATCACTAGCAAAGTTAGCCAACTTTCACAGTGTTTCCTAGACCACCCGTTCTAAAGTGGAGATGTTTTTTTTATTGGAAAACGCAAGAATATGAAGTACCAAGCCGGGAAGGCTCTATCGCTGCATTACCGACTTCCGGTTTCGACCGGGAGACCAGCTTTTTAAATAGGATATACATGTTTTTACCACAGGTTCGTATTCTGCGTAAAAAACACGTACCTCTTGTTTGAAACCTTTTTCTTGAAAGCGCTTTTTCCATAATCTAAATGGTCTTCGAGCTTCAACTCGTCCTGCACTTTTAAAATGGACGAACATTTTTTTATTGGAAAACGGAAAAATATGAATAACCAAGTCGGAGATGCTTTATCTTTTGGTCGTATTACCGACTTGCTGTGGTCAGCTTATTAAAGTAAGTGACGTTTTCACAAGCTTTGGCTGTTTATCTATTGTTTATTTAATTTTCATAATTTGTTTGTACATAAAAATCATAACCAGCACCATACGAAACCAAATTTGAAATTTTATATACAAATTATAAATTAAAACTTAAATAAACTTTTACCAATTAAACTTAAAATTTTTATTCCAATTGTTTTATACAGATTTTAGGTATGTAGGAATAGGCCGTTAGGTTTTAGTATGATAAAGTACAAAATTAAAAACCCTAAAAAATCGCTTTGATTTTTAATAAATTTTTAGCTTTACGGTATTGTGTATTTTTTTCCAGGACGGTGTCCAAATGTACTAATATACTTACTTAGAAATATTTATTTGAAAACATTAACAGCATTAAATAAAAAATTTAACAGGTTCTTACCTGCCTAAATGTACGCTTAAATATGAATATGCAAAAAGCGTAACTTCGTGGTGAATGTTTTTGTGACTCATTTAATTCCTTTGCTATTTTTAATGGATTTAAAGCTTGCTC
The DNA here is from genome assembly GCF_001687245.7 of Rhagoletis zephyria. Lineage (NCBI taxonomy): Eukaryota > Metazoa > Arthropoda > Insecta > Diptera > Tephritidae > Rhagoletis > Rhagoletis zephyria. The sequence goes on along the minus strand of NW_016195246.1, from coordinate 811 downwards.
CCATCTTGCGAAAAGCTCTCGTACTCGTACTATTTTATTAACTCAAATTTAAGTCACAACATTTTTTCACCCAATCTCACGCAACCCAATTTTTTACTCATTAGACATGCTAAACATTTTTTCGCATACCATAGAAAAGGTCACATTTTGCATTTTATATTTTCTATTCGAATATATGTACATAGTATGTATAGTACATACTACTTATGTATGTCTATACAAGAAAAGTATATGTATTTACTGCTAAAATGATATCGAGCACTTGCAAATAAATTACTTTTGGCAGCCAATACCGCCTCCACTGACAGCGATGTATTACTTGTAAGAAGAAATTTATTTAATCTATCTTTCATAGCCGACGGGATATTTTTGCTGGTCCATGTTATTGACATTGTGAAACTAAGAGGACAGAAAGTTGTGACAAAGTAGAAACATGCAAAAGATGTAGAGGTCTATACATGTATGTACAGACCATTGTGCTTAGCCTCGTTAAGCAGCGTCTTAAATATCGGACAAAACCTAAACGGAGGCTTAGCTTTGAATTGTTTGAAATTGCCGTTACGTGGGTGGAGTCCGTGTTTTTAGTACGATTTCAAAAATTGTCAATATGGCGCTTAAGGAAACTAAGCGCAATGTTTACACTAAATTTGATTTTTTCTCGATGAAAAGCCCCACAATCCAAGTCTGACAATAGATTATTATACATCATTTTAAAGGCCTATCAATCCTCTTCTCATAACCTGTACCATCTTTAAAATTAAGTGAAAAGTAGTCATACAAAAACTGATAAATCTACAAAAGCGTATTTTCT
>NW_016195245.1:0-3054 GCF_001687245.7 Rhagoletis zephyria | reverse complement strand
GTAATTTTGTGATTTTTGTTTGTTTGTTTTTTTTCTATAATTTTTAACCGTTAGATATCTTCAGTCTTTTATGACCTAAATTATTTAATATAAAAATGTCAGTTAAAATATGGTTAAAAAGTAAGAACTAAGGATAGAAAAGGACCAAAGATTTATCGAGAAAATAAAAATCGTAAAATAACGGCTAAATTTGATTGAAAAATATAAACTCAATTTTAGCGGTTAAATTATGTTTTCTATTAAAAAGATCATAATCGTTGCGGTCCCTGCTTCAGAAATTTTTGCATTTGGGTTTGCAGCCAGTTTTACTGAATGGTTTTTATGAAAACCAAGTTTAGTTGTTGTTGCAACCTGTTCTATTTGAATTGTTTTCCCATTTTGTTTTACTTCGTATTTGAAAATAAGCTTTGTAATAAAGATAAATGTGATGATGATAACTACAAACTTCGAATTATTCAAATTGGACAATGTTTATTGAGTGGTCGAAATTTATAGAAACATGAACTTAATTGTAGAAATTTACCGATAGTTATCGAGTTTTACAAAATTGATTGGAATATCGAAACTTGTCAAGTTAATGGAATTTATCAAGTTATCGATTTTTATTAATTGAATTATCATTATGTATGGAGTTAATAACATTTATGGAGTTATCGTAATGTATCAGGTTCTATCAACTTATTGAGTTATCCACAATTATTGATTAAGCGAAATTTACTGGCTTATCGAGCCGAAGTGTTTGGTATTTTCGAAGTATATCGAGTTGTCGAAATTTCTGTGTTATATATGTATGTAATTATATCCAGTTTTCAATGCTTTTCGGTTTATCGAATTTTAGCGAGCTACCAGAGTGTAACGCGTTATAGAAATTCGTCCATGGATATCGAAATTTATGGAGCTATCAAAATTAATCGAGCCAACGAAATTTGTAGATTTACCCAAAGTTTATCGAGGCATTGATGTATCGATTAATATCGAAATATTTCAATTTCAATTTATCAATTTATCGAGATTCATAGAGTCGTCGAAACGCACAGTTGTCGATAGCTATCAAAATTTGTCGAGTATCGAATTTTATGTAGTTATCGGATTTTAGTGCTTTTGAAATTCAACGGCGGCGGGTTACGAGTTGAATACTTTCTGAGCTGGAGCGTCGGAGTCCATTCAAACGACATGACCAAGCCAGCGGAGGTGCTCGGGCCAGGCCAGCGGAGCCACTGTTTTTCAATTTGCTACACTATCTGCATATCTTTGTAAAGCTCATACAGCTCGTCTTTTCATCGTATGCGTTACTCGCCATTGCCAATGCGTAAAGGCCCGAAAATCTTTCGTATAGTCTTTCTCTCAAATACTTCAAGAGCCGCCTAGAGCTGCAAAACTATCGAATATACTATCGATAGTACCGATAGTTTTATTTTTGGGAAAACGTCGATTTTTTTTGGGCGATAGTCGATAGTTTTAGTGTAAATGGAACTAAAGTAATTATTTAGAATTTCACGCCACCTCATCGTATAATAATATCCATAATATAAAAACTGCACTAAGAAAAAAGTAACAAGATTTTTTCAAACAGTGTCGTTGTTGCTTTTTCCTTGTTAGGCTAGGTTAGAGCGGCGAGCAACGCGACGAGAAAAACGTCAATTACAAACAACTATGAACGCTTTGCTCTTCAGTATGCGCGCTTCTATTGAAATATATACGAATGTACTCGACGCTTTGTTGGACGACCTGAAATTAAAGCGCTGCCTATTGACTATATACTGTCAAATGTTTGGGATCATTACAAACCCCTTACGAAATTCCCAAGCCGCAGTGACCTTAAAGATGTAATGCAGGGTCGGTGTAGGCATTTTTCATTGAGAAATATAACCTAAAGTTATCATTTCGCATACCAGAATATGCAAGCGTTTTTCAAGCCGAATCGTTCGCAATTAACGCAGGTGAACATCCTTTCGGATAGCCAAGCGGCCATTCAGGCACTCTCTTCTACCTCGGTTAGATCTCAACTAGTAGACGAGTCTAAGAGAGAGAGCTGGCAAAACTTCTGACCGATACGAAATTACCATAATACAGGTTCCGGGACATAGGGACATTTACAGAAACAAGACAGCACTGAATGCGTCCCACGCGGTGGACATGGACGACTTGCTCAGGGAGATTAAGACAAAAATTACCGAAACTTACCACTCGAAGGCCAAGCAGAGGTGGAACCGCACGGGGTCTTACAGGATTACTCGGCAGTTCTGGGAATGCTGAAGGGACTGGACTTCCCTTCAATAAGTTGTGTCGCAGTTGCGATGACCCGGGCTGTGATGTAGTGGTAAGCAGAGCGCGCTTCCACTCCGCAACACCTGGGTTCAAGCCTTGGTCAAAGCAACATCGCAAAAAATAATTAGAAAACAGGGTTTGCGAGCGTATTTCTGCCAAGAAAAACTGTAGGTCCCTCCCCTTTTGTGTGACAACATCAAGGCGCACACCACAAAGCGGAGAAGAAGCTCGGCCAAACACTAACATATTATGTAAGCGAAAATCGATTATTGTTATTATCATTATTAAAACTCCCGTCAGCCAATCATAGTTTTTACTAAAATATGCCCTTTCAAAGCCCTAAATACTTTGCATGTTAGCCAATAAAACTATTTCTATTTTAATATCTGGTACAAATCCTAAAGCGATTTCCTCCTTTCTCCATACACACTATCTTACACGCACATGCTCACAAACATGCAAGTGTCCAGTAATACCAGAAACCCTCACTCAAACTCGTGATATACATACGTATAATCCGCTGATATAAACTTTAATAACAATCATAAACAAATTCGTCGCAGTCTCGTAAATGTAGCAAGAAACAAAAACAACAACAGTAACAACATCAAAGTTATGCGCCACATTTCGCAATACTTCATAAAAATATTCGATCCATTTATGTATGTATGTGTGTATGTAGGTATTTATGTCTGTGGGTATTGCAGTTTTTCACTTGCCTGCCTGCACGCCTGCCTGCCTGCCTGCCTATCTGCATTTATTTACTTCTTTATATAACACCCACTA
>NW_016195244.1:0-3054 GCF_001687245.7 Rhagoletis zephyria | reverse complement strand
ACAGTGGGCAAATAACTAAACATTCCCTGATAGAAGAACTTACCTATATATTTGCACCATTTGCACAGAAATATCAGCATAAATATGCCCATTTCGTTTGGCTCGACGCAAATCAGCAGCACGTTCTGTCCACAGCTCAATCAGGATTTGGTCATCCTGCTCGCTCCATACAACACGCTTTTTTGTTGCTGACATCTGAAATTGAGAAATACACGTTTTGAATTTGGTATTTGTTTAAATTTTACGTTAAATAAATAAAAATACTGACCTTTGCTTATTTTTCGTTGTTTTCCAGTATGTATCACTAATTATTGTGTATGTATCAATTTTCTTTTGACAGTAGCAAACTCAACTTCTGCCATTCACAATAGTAAACAGCTGTCAAATTCGGCNTATCAGATATATAATTATAAGATTATAATCCTTGTTGTCTGTCTTCCCTATTATAAAGCATCCTTTTAAGGTAATTAAAGCAATTGCGCTTATACCTATTTTGGTGAGATCTCTTCATATGTTCATTGCTTCGTTCACAAAAAATAAAATGCTTTAATTTCACGCTTAAGTAGCGATTCTTTATACGTTTATAAAACGTAATGCTTTCTACCATCTTTAATGAAAATCGATTTTTGAACGAAAAAAACTTTATAGGAAATATAAAATTTTGGCCTATTTAAAAAAGTATCCACATTTATACTGACCGGAAAAAATAAGTATCCCGCAAAAATTCGTCTAAAAATGTATCCAATTGGATCTATTTAGATCCAAACGGCATCCCTGGTGCTGACTTGTTATTTGTTTCTGCGGCACTTATGTTACTTATGTACTTTTCTCTGTAAAGACAAAATGCATGCATATGTACATACATACATAAATACATACATACATATATAAATATGCAGGAAATGTATTTACATATGTATGTATATAGCTAAAAAATATTTCATTCCATAATCTATGCTTATGTATGTAATAAATTGTATTTGTTGTTTTAAATGCACAGCGCACGGTAGTGCGCGCGAGTGACGAAAGCAGCAACAGTAGCATGCTGAAAAGACTCCAGACGTCCAATCGACATGATATATCGTTGGAAAGGTCTTGCAGAGTGTGTCCAGAAAATGTATTCAAGCTTCATAACCGATTAACCGGGTTCTTAAAAATTAGGCTAAAGTGTTGCGAAACAAAAAGTTTTTTTGCTATTGCCGGTTTAGGGGGGCATGTGGGTACACCCAACATATTTAGTGTTATTCTATAGGCCAATTCCTTTCAAACGGTACCTTACATATTAAGTTCCGGCTACTAGTTGGAAAGATATAGAGGTAACTGTGTTTTGGTTCGTGTCTCCACTACGAGATGCTTTGGTATGTATGTGGCGTCTGTACGTACCATCATTTAACTTTTTTCAAACTTTCAGGAATTAAAGTACACAAAAAACTAAAAAGGTTTTGTTCCAGGATGTTTTGATTCGTATGCCTGTGTGGGCGTGCATGAAATTCGAAAAAAGGCAATTTTTTAAACTACCACTGAGGCCGCACTACTCAGTCCATGTCATTGATGTGGATATCAGTAGAAGGGTCTTCAAACAAGCTATCTAACGCTGTCTTCTCTGTTTATAAAATATAAATATGCCATACCGTATCGCCTGAAAACTAAAAATCAGGCTGCTGAAAATAGAGATTTCGGGCATTTTCTCAAAAACTGGTCAGTCGATTTTATTCTAAGTTTCCACAAGTTTAGCCCAAAACCTTAGCTTTCATCTGGTACAGAGCTTATATCTGGGAAAACTCTTGTTGTGGAGATATTGCTATTCAAATTGAAAAAATTTTGCTCCAAAAAGTGTCAAATGGTTAAAAATTAACATAGCAAATTGGGGAATTTCCCGCGAGTTGACAAGTTGAAGGATGCAGCTGTGCTAATCACTTCGTACATGTCTTGGAAACCACAATTTGTGTGTATTTTAGAGTTTTTTTCAGTCACATGCCGAAATCGTAACATTCTTCCCCATTTTAATTGCAGGTATGTACACAGTATTTAACTATGCTATAAACCCATGTATATCACCCGCACTTAACCTACCTGGTATTTACCTATAGTTGTACATAAATATGTAAGTATGAATGCATTTAGTTCACCCGATGTGCCGCTACTACTTACATACATATGTATAAATTGCCACTGCGAAAAACTACTTGAGAAAAAATCATTAGTTTAATAGCACGAGTGCAACACCGTACACGTGATAGAAGTAAAAATTCTTGAAAAAAATCACATGTGTGCGCCCCACACCCAGTAGAAGTCTTAACAACAATTAAACTACGGGGAAATCAGACGAATACAGTTGTTTATTGTATCCAAAGTTGGTACCAAGTTGATAAGTTTTTATCATTTCTCATATTTGTTTTTTTTTTAATTTTTTCGAATACATATCATCCTTGATATCATCATATCCTTGATCATCCTTTTTTGCTTTATTCCGTATTCGAAAAACAATGTGTCTCAATGGACACATCGATTTGAATACGTAATTTAGATTTAGAGAATATTTTTAGCAATTTATTTGAGAAAAATAAAATTATAGTTTAAAAAACCAAAACCTCCCTATTATAATTGCCATTCGAACTGTCGTCAGGTATGTAACTTGAGAATAGGAATCGCTGCATGTTTTAGGCGCATCAATATTACATAGTTACATCCCGAGTTAATATAAGGAAGGTAATAATAAAACATTTAGTTTATTGTTTGTATTTTCGTCGATTTTAAATTTGCTACCCCAAAATAATTGATATCAAATAAAACACCTCTTTGAGGTAAAATTTTCGAGTGACGAAAGCTGAACTAGAAACACAAAATTTATGATANAAAATTATAGTTTAAAAAACCAAAACCTCCCTATTATAATTGCCATTCGAACTGTCGTCAGGTATGTAACTTGAGAATAGGAATCGCTGCATGTTTTAGGCGCATCAATATTACATAGTTACATCCCGAGTTAATATAAGGAAGGTAATAATAAAACATTTAGTTTATTGTTTGTATTTTCGTCGATTTTAAATTTGC
>NW_016195243.1:0-3054 GCF_001687245.7 Rhagoletis zephyria | reverse complement strand
CAACAAAAAATGTTAATTAATTACCATAGAACAAACCTTGTGTCAGGTACATATATGTATTTTTTTAGTATTAAATTATAAAAAAAAAATATAAATAGAGGTCGTTCGCTATTTCTGGTTAAAAGCTATTTAAGTCCTATTTCATATGATACCAAATTTGTTTAATTTGGACAGGCCGTTTGTTTATTATACGGAAAGGACTTTTATTTTGGAATAATATTCGCAACAACCCTGTTTGGAACATATATCAGTACCTTGAAGGGAAATATTTCGACTAAAAATTTAATCGCTAGGTGGTGCTGGGGTCTGGATATTCCTAAAAACTGAATTTAGGTGCGGATTTGGCTGATAATTAGAACATTTGTTAGCCAATTGAAAAGGAATATTTGCACTAAAAAATTACACAATAGGACGCGCTGAGGTCGGGTTTATTGCACTTTTTTGTAGTATTCTACAAATTGTTAAACTTGGGTTTATATGGGTTTTGTTAGAGAAAGAACTATATTTTAATTGAAAATTCTTAAAAATAAATAAATAAACATAAGTGGCATACAATATCACTTTGAAATGACGTGCTATAGATATGACCGATACTGTACATATACAATGCGTCACAAAATAGGTTGAAAACGCTTTTTTGAGGGCGCCAATATATCTCTTAAACCAACTACGCTGGGGAACTGAAACTTGGAACGGATGCATAAATTGTAAATACCCTACCTATGGCGAAAACAAGAAGCTTTTGGAAAAAGGGGCGTGGTACCTCCAATACAAACTTAACATCTTCTATCGCTTATCTCTGGAAGCGCTTAGGCTAGCGTAAACAGCTACATATTTTATCCGTAGCGTACTTATGGAAAAAAAGTAGCAGATATTGGAAAAGGGGGCGTGGCACCTCACATGCAAACTTAACTTCTCAAATCGTCTATCTCTGGAACCGTCTTATGCTAACGTCCTAAATATAGATAGGCATGGATCATTCGACTGGGAACTATTTTTTCCTAGATTTCTAAATCGCATTGAGCAATTGTTAGCTTTTTTTTTTTGATTTTTGGGAAAGGGTAAAATTTTTTGTGAAAATTTTGAAACATTTTTGAGGTTTTAAACTTGAATTTTTATAAGTTTCGTTATAGATAGGACTACATACATTCCTATATAGATAAAATGGTAGCTTCTTCGGACTAAACCCAAAAATCACTGCATAGAGTTCAGTCAAATTGTCGGAAGTTATACCTTTCACATATCGACTGCCAAGTAGAAGATCGGCCTATCTCGGAAGCCAGTTCGAAAACATCCTATCTCAAAAAACTTTTCAAAAACGTCCTATTTCAGAATTTGGTTGAAAAACGCCCTATGTCAGCATATTTTCAATACATTTTAAACTGAGATAGGACATTTTTGAATCGTATTCTGAAATATTTTCAATATATTTTAAACTGAGATAGGACATTTTTGAATTGTATTCTGAAATAGAGATAGAGTGTCTTTCAATAAAATTCTGAAATAGGGCGTTCTTGAAAACTTTTTTTGTGATAGGGCGTTTTCGAACTGGTTGCCGATATAGGTCGATCTCCCACTCAACAGTCGATATGGTCGTATTACCTATGGACTAACCACTGGAAAACTTGCCTGGTGGCTCTGGAGTCGAGTCATTTATAAGTATATTTGTTTATTCACCGATCTCGTTCAAACTCGAAATGTATGATGAATTCGTTTGCTAAAAATTGACCCGCTTTTTAAACAACCTGCCTAAAATTCATAATGCGTATTCATTTCATGATAAGAAATGGTTTTGCAGAAACTCCATGTTGTTGATCTGCTTAGGCCCTATGTTTATTTTATACGAACTTAGTTTTCAGATGGCTAAATGAAATTGTGTAAGCGCACCTTTGTCTGACGCCCTCATACACTCTTAATGCGATGTTGCATTTACCTCCGATTAACGAAATTGATCGGGGCGGCCGTTACTACAGCAGTAAGACTCAAAGCAACCAGTTCATATATATTAAGACGAATTGTAAAAGTGGTGAATCGACAAGGAAAGATTCGACCACATCCGTCCAAGAAGGTATATCAATGGCTTCATTTGAACGACATTTATGAGATCACACGACTCATTTAGCCGATGTACGGAAAAACTTTTCATGCTATGGGACAGCGAGGATTCTTGGCCCTCCTATAACAGAAAACGCTCACCTGTGATTTTAGGTTTCCTTATAAGGACTTTTATTAGCTTAAGCATCGTATCTATGTTGTAGTTGCAAGATCAAAGAAGATTATGTACGCTTGGCAGAGATTTCACAGGTGGAAATAAGACCATCTGCTCTTTAGTCGTTAAAATTTTTTCTTTGCATACCGTTTTTTTCTTTTAAACGCTGTTTTTGCATTGGCCCACGCAAAAGTTCTTATTAGGCGCTGCGAAGCAAGTGGGCATTGGCTAGTATACGTATAAATAAATGCATATTAAGTGTATACTTCAAAAATATTTTACAGAGTTTTTTATTATTATATTAATTTTTAAACATTTATTCAAAAAGATATTGCATTTTTTACATTTTATATTTACTATAATTTTCAATACAATGAAAATTCGAAGTCATTAAACCATTCCTAAAGCTCTAGCAATAAAATAAACATTTATTACAACTAACTTCCAGTATTTTATATATAAGTAAAAAATATAATGCGAGAAGGGATTTTTTTTCCATGTCATCCGATCTGCACCGTTCGTTCGATTTATCAGAATGAGGTGTCAAATTAAAGGGCGTGGACTTTAGAGTTACAATAAGATTTAATTTTTTTTTTGAAAAGAGTCGCCCGTTAAGAAATTAAGCTCAAATTATTGAAAAATTTAAATCAATTGTTACAATGTTATGGGCATCAACCAAATTGGTTTTGAAAAGTTTTTATATCTTAACGATGATACAATAATGAAAGGTTTTGTAAGTAGCTTTTTTTTTTAAATTTGACTCTCCCACCCACAGGGATGGTTTTTGGAAGCAGGGAAAAAGGGGAAGAATTCAATCACACTTCCTAAAATGGCAGCTAAATTCC
>NW_016195242.1:0-3054 GCF_001687245.7 Rhagoletis zephyria | reverse complement strand
CTTTTGTGCCAAATGATTCCATTTTGAAATGGCTCTGATATCATTAGCTGATACCGTGTTCACTACTTTCACGACTGGAGCTTGAAGAAAAAATACCCAAAAATTAACTTTCCAAGTAAAAAGTAAAACTCAAAAAAATAAACTAAATATTAAACTTAACCCTTTTTGCTGGGATACAACCTAGGGGACACTCTTGTAAATTTCAATGCTTTGACTTCAAGCTTCGTGTGTTGAGAACTATTATTTGCAGAAATATTCGATCATAACTTTTTTTGAAGGAATTTTTAGGAAAATTTCTCTAAACCTTAGCAATAATCATAAAAATAAAATTCTTTACTTCAGTAGCGAGAAAATTTCCTCCCTGTGCGCATATCAAAAAAAAATAAAAACTCGTGTGATTGTAATAAATTTAACTTGACCTATTTTCACTGACACAATTTTTTCTTATTTTACAGGGTTGCCTGAAACTGCTGTCACTGCACATTAAAACAAACTTCTGTGCACCGGGCGAATTTTTAATCCACAAAGGAGATGCGCTGAACTACATTTACTATCTTTGTAATGGTTCGATGGAGGTCATCAAGGATGATATGGTTGTGGCTATTTTGGGTGAGTGATAATAATAATATAATATAATAGACTGGCGCTTACACTTAGTGTTTGGGTGAGTGATAGGAGGGAAGAAAAATGGCAAGTAATAGTTAAAAAAAAATAATAATAATAATATTTACCATGCCATGTGCTGTGTTCCATTTACATATATCGCTTGCAGGTAAAGGTGATTTAGTGGGCTCTGATATCAATGTTCATTTAGTGGCCACATCCAATGGCCAAATGACAGCGACAACAAACAGCGCTGGACAGGATGCAGTGGTGCGGAGCAGTAGCGACGTGAAGGTGAGTAAAGTTGATAATCTATAAATAAATATTAAGTGCGTATTTAATTAAAATCGCATATCGCATTTATAAGTTGGTGAAAAAGTGAACAGCAAATTAGTGCAAACAATGTAAAGCCTAATTAACGCACATCAAGTAAATTAATAGTTGTTAACCAACGTCTTTGTATAAGTCTGTATGGCTTAGGGCAGCGAATGCAAAAATTCGCAAACATTTTAGTAGAAGCTCTCGAGATGTATATCACTTTGCTCACGCTGCTCCAACAATGCTCGGACAGCAGATTTATTTTTTTCTTTTCTAAGTTTAATTTTCTTCGGGTTTTATTGTCTTAAAATAAAAAAATATATGCCTTTTTAATTTAATTTAATTTTAAATTTTTTTATTTATTTTGGTTTAGTTCTTAGGATTAACGGTTTTAAAAATATTTTTTTTTTATTTAATTTAATATTAGAAACTTATCTTTTCTAATTTAATTTTTTTTATTTTCTTTTTCTACTTTAATTTTGTGATTTTACTCTTGAAAAAAAATGGTTTTTTAATTTCATTTAATTTTTAGGAACCTATTTTCTTAGATTCGATTTTATATTAATTTCTAGATCTAATTAAAAAAAAACATATTTTTCCTTTAATTTACTTTTTTTTTAATATTATTTTATTTATAAGCTGACTTGACGGTTAAATATTCCAGAGATATCAGTTTAAAAAAACATCGGTGCGTAAATATATAGTCTATTTATACATCGATGTATTCCCACATACCTACAAAGACCTCCTCATAAGCAGATCTTTCAATGAGTCTTTCGATAGACAGGAGGGCACTTATATAATAGGGTATATAATGTTCGGCTTCGCTTGAACTTATACTTCTTTACTTGTTCTTACCAAAGTCTGTGGGTAGGAGATAGACACATTAGGGAATTGTCCTGTAAAGTTTGGTGTTGCCCAAATAAGCTTCCCTCTCGTAAGAGGTTCACTATTACAAAGATTATATAGGAAAGTGCGGGTAAAGAAGCACTTCTACTAAAATTATGCTAAATCTAGATATCTCGAACGCATCAGAGAGGGCACAAGAAAATCACTCCAATAAGATCTTTTTACTTTCCTCGGCTCTTTTTATGTGCGCAATAGCTGGTTTTATCCTTTTCATTCCAATTTGCTGCTCATTTCTTTGGCGGTTTGCTTTGTGCCGTTAGAGTCATAGTAATAGCTGACTCTCTAGGGGGGGCAAAATGTATACAGAAAAATCATTTTTGGACCCGCGTGGCTGATTTTTTGCCCAACTTGGTTTAGAACTACATATGTAAATGCTTTTCAAATTAACAAAAAAAAGAAAAGAAAAATAAAACATTTGAATTAAAATTTATGACGTAAGTACATATCGACTGCTGAGTAGAAGACCGATCTATCTCGGCAACCAGTTCGAAAACGCCCTATCTCAAAAAACTGTTCAAGAACGCCCTATTTCAGAATTTGATTGAAAAACACCCTATCTCAAAATTTGGTTGAAGAACGCCCTATGGCACTTCAAAATGAATTGAAATGTGCTGAGATAGGGCGTTTTTGAATCGGCTGCTGAGATAGTGTATTTTTGAAACGAATTCTGAAAAATTTAAATTAAATAAAAAATAAAAAAATTAAAATTAAAATTAAATTAAAAATTAAAAATTAAAATTAAAATTAAAATGAAATTAGTATTATTTAAGAAATAGTCACTATTTGCTTTTGTGGCACTTGCATTAAGACCTCTGTACGTACACACATATATATGTATGTAGGTATAGTATAGTACATACATGCATACATATACCTTTTTAATGCAACAGCGATCCGGAAGTTGGCCATGGCTTATGATGAACATTAATTTCCTGCCTAATGAACATTAATGTTGGAGAGTAAACCACAAACCGTTTTTTATTAAATTAAGTGTATAATAACGCGGCATTGTTGGAAGTAATTAATGTGTGTCTGTACATATATTTACATATCTGAGGCAAGGTGTAAATGCGTGCGCGCACGTTTTATATATATTACTGTTGTGAGTTGGTTTCATTTGCGACACTAATTAAGCATTTCAGAACAGCGGTTTCATAATGAACCAAAAGCTTATAACCTTTGTGAGTTGAAAAAAGTTTTGAAATGTAACTAAACTTTTCTTTT
>NW_016195241.1:0-3054 GCF_001687245.7 Rhagoletis zephyria | reverse complement strand
GAGGCGTTTGTGAGCCAAATCTATTTAAAATATTTTAAAACTATCAACGATACGATTTTGTTTTCGGAGACCGTGCCAACTGAGTATTGGGATTTTCTTTCACAAGTAGGTAAAACCAGCCTTTCGAGCTTGTGTTTAGTTTTCACGACGTTAGAACTGCACGAAATTAATNAAACCAGCCTTTCGAGCTTGTGTTTAGTTTTCACGACGTTAGAACTGCACGAAATTAATAAAAACATTTTAAAATTAGTGTCTAGCCGCCAAAAATTAAGAAAACAAATGCAAAATCATAAATTTTTCACAATTTTCTAACACTTCGCTACACCATCGCAAGCAAAATTCTGTTCGACAGAAAATTCGATACTCAACGAAAATTTCGACACAGTTGCATAGCTCATAATACGAATTTCACTTTCGATCTTCGATAACCAGCGAAAATCGAAAATCGAATGCAACTCATAATAAGGGCCTTTATACTTACAGATTCGAAATCACCACAAAAAAGTCTATCAAAAACAGCTTTTAAATTTTAGAAAACAAAATCAATGTTGCCCTGTGTTATACACGGACAATAAGTTTTTCTAATGAAATCTGTCAATCTTCTCAATTACATGGGCAACCTATTCTCTTTACCTCTCTCTATGCTCTTGCCACCAGCAGAGCTACCCACCTCGGCACAGGGCGTTACGCGGCCCCTGCTTAGAAGCTCAGAATGTTTCTAAAAAATCTAATTAAAAGCTGAAAACATTGATGAAACTTTGTCGAATTTTGTGAATTTTTGTACAAAGTTTTAAATTCTGACTTATGTACATGGTCTTTGTTAGTTAACGAACCACACTTTCATAAAAAGGAGCATACATTAAATAATCGAAAGGGGAATAGCCAAAGAAAGCTAAAATGTCTCTTCCGTATTTATATTTTCGCCACTCCATCTACAGCTTATGTTTTTCATATCCACAATTTTTTTGAGGGTAGTAGTATTATTTTTTATAATTTCATTAATAATATTTATATATGTATTATTAATAAGGATGCTGGCTATGTTTATGGCTCACTTATATTTATTCTATATCCTTTGTGATAAACGCAAGTGCTGCCTCGTTTGTTAGAAAAATGGTTTTTGGGCCAAAGTACAGGGAGAGTCTTAATAAGTGAATAAAGAAAACACTAAAAATCGGGACTTAATCTGTACAAATATGAAAAATTGGGACACTTATACGCCCGGACTTTAAAAAAATATTCAGCGGGACAAATTTCTCAAAAGCGGTACTGTCCCGCCAAAATCGGTACGAATGGTCACCGTATTCATGCTACATGTACATACATATGTATGAATGTATATATGTATGTATTATTGCACACGATCATTTTGTTCTTAAGCTCTTTTATTTGTTTTAAGATATTCGAACTGATAATGATTCCCTGTTTCGATTTTTAATTTTATACTTTTATCAATTACGATAAAGTAAAACGGAAATGCATCACCATAAATGACAAAACCCCGTAACCTTGATTAGTAGCGGGGTCATTGTATTCATTGCAAATTTCCACAATAATATTTATTATTTATTATGGCTACGGACTATATTATACATGCAATGGTCATTTCCAAACAAAATGTGCATGGCAGGTATATTTTTTGTAATATTTATAAATTTATCCTTCGAAATCGTTTACTTATGTACGTGAAAATCTGTGCAGATTAGATACTGAATTGCTTTTAGACTTTTAAAAAAGTGAATTTATCATTAGGGATGCGCATCGGCAATGAAAATTCGGTATATCAATATCGCGCTATTCTAAACTCACAATATCTAATACCGATATATCTACTAAAATAATATCGATATATTGAATATCGGAAGTATCGAAAACGACATGGTTAATAAATATATTTTGTTTATGAAACTACATACGTATACTTGGAATTAAAATGCAAATAAGCATAAATTAAAATAACGAAGTTACTTTGGAAAGTACCTTCAAAGAGACACAGCTTTTCATATGTATGTATGTATTTCTAAAAGTGATGTACAAATTTTGATATTTTTATGAATTTTGGTTTTTCATGCTTACTATGCCAAAAGCTGTTTTGCGAGAACAAAAAATTTTTCCAACTAGTCAATTTTATTTTCAATTCAGAAGCCCAGAGTAGGTAGAGAAAAGTATCCGATATTTCACATATCGAAACAAAATATTGTATCGATATAGTATCGCAACTCGTGATATCGACATAAATTAACCGATATGATGAACAACGATATTGATATATTGAATATCGTATCGGTATCGCGCATCCCTATTTATCATTACACCATGTAAGTACGTACGGATAACAATGTCCATCTATCACACTGTATTTTATTAAACAAACATTAGAAAATCGCGGTTGTTTTTAATATTTTGTTCGCAGACGTCGAGCGTACTATTCAAAGCCTTCAGAAACCATCTGAATTTGTAGTCAAAGTTGAAAATTATCTCTATGGGCCATATGCACCATGTCTGATTAATTTTAACTCCCAGTTAAACGTCGTTGTCCACGTTATCGACTCCCTTTTAACCCTTTTAAATAGAGCGATTTAACAACTCTCATGTGTAAAACATGGTTGATTTGTTATCTGCAAATAAATCGAGAGAAAATTCCTCAAAATAAAAATCCTCAAAAAAATACTCAAGCGCACCCGAAATTACTCACGTTTTGAGGAATCACTCACAAAGTGGCAACACTGCCAACAAAGCAAGATTGATACATGGCTGAGTGTACGAAAACCACGCGATATGGTGCAGAAACACTTGAACATGAAATGTAACGCCGAGACCATTCGTAGAGTCCTTCTAATGGATATATGTACGTCATGGTAGAATTGCACGTAATAAGCTCTTTGTTAGCAAAAGGAATAAAAAACATACGATTGCAGTTTGCTCAGAGTTATATACATCGGAAAAGATTTTTCAGAAATTAACGTCATTGACATTAATACACAATTGAAAATTGAATTAATGTCAATGGCGTATATTCATAGTCATATTTAGTACTCAACTAAGTCGAAACTA
>NW_016195240.1:0-3054 GCF_001687245.7 Rhagoletis zephyria | reverse complement strand
TGAGAAAAAGCATATAAAAGAGGTATTCATACCTGTACTTACGTTAGACTCAATAAAAAACAAAAAAAAAAAAAAAAATTGTCACCTTCTATTAATGCTATCCAATTGAAAGAATTTTTATGAATAGTAAAAATAATCACCATGAGAGCCTTGATATACGAGCACCGATAGGTTAGGTTAGGTTAGGGGGGTTTTGCCCCTTATCAAGTGGCGGGCTCACTTAGACCGTGAGCGTTGGTACTTTGTAAAACAACTGCAAACGGTAACTGTACATAGGTTCAAACAAGAATAACTGCGTATCGAGAATAAAGTTTTGCAGGCGCCAGATGTTAGGCCCGGAGAGCTCCTCTTGATAAGCTAGAAAGCAGTGTTGCCTAGTTTTGAATTTTAAAAAGCTATAAAACCCAAGAAAAATCGCGTCTTTTTATCGATAGAGCACCAAATTTTTTAATGGACTTTGCATGCATACAAAATTTTATTGTAGATATGCCGATTCAAATTAATACAAATTAATGTTTCTTGCTCGCCGGTCGAAGGTTCGTTATTAATTTTACTGTTAGGAGATGCTGGTGCTTTTTTTTTAATATTCGTAAAATATGTAACAAATTAAGCCCAAATCAAAGGTCCCAATGGAATGCAAAATTACAGTATGTAACTCTGGCACATATTTTTTTGGCAAACATATGCTCTTTCGCTTATGATTGTCGTTGTACCATGATTTGGTTAAAACATTTGTAATGTATACTACAGTCATCTGATTTTGCATTGTCATTGGTTGTACATATTTTTATCGTTGACTACACATAATGTTGTTATTATTATCGGCGTGATCGATATTTTTGTCAGTAAAGCTATCGGATCTCTCGTAGGCGTTATCGTTGGTGTTGTGGATATAATTATTTCTTTGTTATCAATATTTTTTCCAGGATTATTCATTTTATATTTTGTCTTGTAAAATTCTGCAAGTCAATAGATACTTATCGCTGATGGCTAAACGGGCGGACAAATTAAAAAAAAAGAAGCTAAAATGTACTTCGAAACGAAAGCTAGCAAAATGTATTTGAAACTAGCTTTAACTGTGCAGTTCAACTCTCACTTTAAAAAGTTTCTTATAGTTAGATATATATGAAGCTTTAATAACTCTATACCTAGCTTATAATTTTGCAAAACGAGCACGAATCTGACAACGTAATTATTGTAAATGGATAATACACATATTAACTTCTTAATCAACATTTACCAAAATACATAAATTAGGTATTCAATGTAATGAATGAAAAATAATTTTTTTAACACGCTTTTATGATTTCATAAAGAAAAAATCAAAACCCAAATACGAGTCGTTATTAGAAAAAAACCCACCAACACCAACACTTTGGTAATAGAAACTTTTGCAGGCATAGAAAAGCAGCCAGCAGACAGACACAAAGTGAACGCATGTCAAAGAATAAACAGGCTTAGGTACTTACATATGTATGTATGTACATTAGACTGCATCACCAAAAAAAGTTGCGGTTTTCCGCCGGGATTACAAAATTTATTATATTTTAAGACGTCCACCAAAATATTTCGGAAAAATATTAATATCTTTAAGTGAGCTGGACCGATTTGAAAATACATACCTCCAAAAATGGAGTTTTTTTATGAATAAAAATAGTTTCTTAAAGAACTTTTTAAAATTAAAAAAGTCCCCTCAGATGACAAAACACATTAAGCTTAAAAATTCTGTGTAACAATATTTAAAAATATTTTCAACGGAATCGTAATAATGAGATTTTTGACGCTGTTTTTTTTTACTTTTTTCAAAGATGGATTTACAAAAATCTTGAATAACTGGGCCCAAACTATTCTGATTTAGACTTATGGGATCTCAGTAGAAAGGTCCAAAAAAAGTCATCCGTGTCCCAATTTTTGCTTTTTCAAATACCAACACATCTTAATTGAACTTTGAATGACGTTCGTTCCTCCCACCTTTCTCTTTCATCCTTTGAATGAGGTTGTTAGCAAAGAAAAAAAGAGGGTGAGAAAATACCTTTCCAATGACACCTCACAAGTCTAAATCTGAAGAGTTAAGGATCAGTTATTCAAATTTTTCTTATACCAATTTTTGAAAAAAGTTAAAAAAAAACAACATCAATAATCTGATTATTACGATTCCGTTCAAACTTTTTTTAAATTTTTAAAAAATTTTTTTATGCAAATTTTTTAAGCTTAAACCAGTCGTCATTTGAGGGTATTTAAAACAAAAACTTTAAGAAACTATTTTCATTTATAAAAAAAAATCCATTTTTGGAGGTATTTTCAAATCGGTCCAGCTCGCGTAAATCGTAATATTTTTCCGAAATATTTTAGTGGGCGTTTTAAAATATAATAGATTTTATAATTCCAATGGGAACACAGTACCGTTTTCTTTTTTTGTATGGGGAACGATGCAGTCTAATGTACATACATATGTACATTTATATGCACGTACGTAGATAGTTTAAAAAAGAAGTTATAATAAAACACCGCACATTGCACAGCCGTTTGCTGCCGGTGCTACCGTAAGCATTTTACTGCACCTCCAGCAGCCAACAACTTTCCGTCAGCTTTGCATTGCAAGTTGCAACTCACAAGCATTCACAGCTACAAAAATAAGTACATACATACACACATATGCGCAATTGTAGCCGCCGCAAAGTCAAACCCCAATTTTGCGTTGAAAATATCGAATTAATGAATGGATTGAGTGTCAGGCGTGTGCAAAAGCGCGCAAAACTACAACAAAAAGATGCACTTTTTGCTGTACGAGTATTTACATACTTATTTTTCGCAGTGCAAAACCTGAACTGCTACAATTTTTTTCTCGATCCATTTGTATACTCGCGGTGTATGCTTTAAATGAGGTAAACTCATTTTTGGTAGGTGTTGCCGCGTATATATCCGACACGCTGCCGTTCACGAATTTAATGGTCATGTGTTTATAATTTAATAGTTGCGATTTTTGTGGCGTATTGTATGTTTGGTTGTATGCACTTACGGGTGCATGTAGCTATGGTGTGGTAAGTTTGTGAA
>NW_016195239.1:0-3055 GCF_001687245.7 Rhagoletis zephyria | reverse complement strand
GAGTGCCCCTTTTCCCAGGCCGCAGAAAGGTTCTGGACCGGTGAAAGGGATTGATGCACCGTTCTTCGCTAGTTTATCGGCAATCTCGTTTCCTTTAATACCAATATGTCTCGGAATCCAGAGAACCCAAACTCGATTGGTCAGACCAAGAGTATTCAGCTTGTCGAGGCACTCCATCACCAGTTTAGATGTTACCTGGTGAGATCTGAGGGCCTTGATAGCCGCTTGGCTGTCAGTCAAGATCGCGATGTTCTGATTCCGATAGTTTCGCTTGATATTAAAGTCCGCGCATCTTTCTATGGCGTATGTTTCAGCCTGGAAAATAGACATATGTTTCCCCATGGGTTCCGAGTATCTTATCCTCGGTCCAATTTCACCTACCCCGGTACCCTCGTCGGTCAATGAGCCATCAGTGTACCAGGTAATCATGTTTTGGTTTATCCGATATGTCTCGGATATGCATGCCCAGCTCTTCTTATTACTCAGTTCAGTCTTAAACCTCTTTGTAAAGCTGAACCTCGGATGCATGGTATCCCTCGGTATTGCAATTTCAGGGAACTCATTCGTAAGAATATCTAACTTCCCACGACCAAGACACCCTGCTGCCCCGATATTGGTACCAGTCATCCGTAGTAAAGCTCTTTTCGCCTGAGTCTGTATGTAAATATGAAGAGGGGTAAGATCTAAAAGAACCTCCAAGGATGCGGTTGGACAGGTTCTCATGGCTCCCGTTATGCATACGCATGCCAGCCTTTGTATCTTGGAGAGCACTTTGATTGCTCCAAGTTTTGAAGTTCTATCGGCCCAAACGATGGCTCCATAGGTTACCATGGGTCGTACTATTGTCGTGTAGATCCATCTCAGTATCTTTGGTGTGCAGCCCCAACTCTTACCTGCCATGGACCTACACGTCATAAATGATCTTACAGCTTTCTTCGCAGTTTCTTCTACGTGTGCGTTCCAGAGTAGTTTTTGGTCTAGTATTACTCCTAGGAATTTAACCTCTTTTTGGTACATGATGTTGGTTCCATCTAGCCTTATCGCTTTTAGACTATCAAGTTTGTATTTCCTTGAGAATGGTACTATAGTGATTTTCGCTGGATTTGCATTCAGCCCCACTTGGACACACCAGTTTTTGGTTACGTTCAGTCCTAGCTGGATCCTATCACACAGGGTGTTTTCGAATTTCCTCCTGCATAATATTACAATGTCGTCGGCGTACCCCTGGCAGGTTAGTCCAGTATCTGTTAGCTCTTGGAGCAGTCCGTCGACGACTATATTCCATAATAGTGGAGATAACACTCCACCCTGTGGACAGCCCCTTGTTGTTCCGGCAACAACTGTATTATTCGTACAGGTTTGTATTTCTACCCTTCTGGTGCGGAGCATGCAATTAATCCAGGCTACGAGGGTATTGTTTACCCCCTGCTAATCAAAGCACTGTTTATTGCAGCATGTGAGGTGTTGTCAAACGCCCCCTCGATGTCCAGAAAAGCGCATATAGCAGTCTCCTTATTTTCTAAGCTATCTTGAAGTGCGCATGTCAGCGCGTATAGGGCGGTTTCAGTAGAGCGGCCCGCCAAATATGCATGCTGGCGCGAATTCAGTGGATAGTTCAATAAGACCGAAGTCCTTACATAGTTATCTACTACCTTTTCTAAAGCTTTTAGTACAAATGAGGTCAGGCAGATCGGCCTGAAGGATTTTGGATGAAGTGGGTCCTTCTTCCCAACCTTCGGGATGAAAACAACCTTCGCTCTTCTCCACGCATCTGGTATATAACCCAATGCTATGCTGCTTCTAATTATTTTTAATAGCGGTCCAATCACGCATTCTAAGCCCTGCTGTAGCATGCCAGGGAAAATTCCATCCGCTCCCGGTGACTTCAGTGGTTTGAAGGTATTTACCGCCCACCTGAGCCGGGGCTCGGAGCATATTTCCTTAGCCACTAACCAGTTTCCTCTGCTTATTTTACTGCACTGCTCAGTCCGATCTGTTTCGGAATAAGATGTAGATCCTGGGAAGTGAGTAGATTTGCGGACGAAATACAGTTCGTTTTTGCCATTACCTTAACGAGTTTTGTAGCCTCCGTAGTATCTTCTATGCTTTCACAGAAGTTCCTAAAGCTTAAACGCTTAGATTCCCTTATTTCTTTGTTGTACAGAGTTAAGGTGTTTCTGTATTCTGACCACTCCCCGGTTCGTTTTGCTCGATTGAACAGTTTCCGGACTTTGGTTCTGAATTTACTTAAGTTGTTGTTCCACCAGGGTACATCCCTGGAGGAACGTACCTTACTTATAGGATAACTGTCTTCATATGCGTCAATGAGTAGTTCATTGAAGCGCTTTGTAGCGAATTCTAGTTCTTTTTCGTTCCTGATCTTCTGACCTAGCCCCGGTTGTACTACATTCAACCTCAGGTTGTCTTTGAACTTCTCCCAGTCTGTCTTCCTGCGATTTCTTAAAACTCTATGTATAGGAGGCGTTGCTTCAATGTCAAACCTTATTATTCTATGATCTGACATGGAGGGTTCATTGGATACTCTCCACTAAGGGTGGGTAACTCAGCAAATTTATAGGAGTTGACGNTTGACTCTTTGTATGTTACACTCATTCGTATCGTAGACTCGTTTTGAGGCGAGATGAGATAAAACAAAACTTTAAAGTGGGCGGGGTCAGCTCCTTTCTACTGATTTGAAAGGTGTAATTTTTTTTGTGTGCAAATTAATAGGGCGGTGTTAGGGGGAGGGTAAAGGTGGAATTTTCAATATTTTCTAAAGCTTATATTTCGAAATCTATTGTACCGAATTTCAAAATGTGGATATGGTTGGAAAGGCAATTGATTTGATATGCACATCTTTATATATCTTACATACATACATATTTCGAGAAAAACTAAAAAAAAAAACGAAATTATAAGAATTTGACATAACACCCGCAATACAAAATACATGTGGTTGTTGTTGTTGTATTCTTGCCACCACCTTGTATAAATTCGCCTCGTGCAAAAACAAAATGCAAGACTTTGCCATGCTAAACACTGTGGCGAAGCGAGA
>NW_016195238.1:0-3055 GCF_001687245.7 Rhagoletis zephyria | reverse complement strand
ATGTGCGCGTGTGTGTGTGTTATTGTATATAGATTATATCAGAGCATACCCTTATGTGGCACAACATTAATAGAAATAAAATGATTTGATAACATATACATATATTCAATGTAAAGTCCTAGTATTTTGTTTGATATTTGCTTGTTATATGGACAATTTTTTGGGTTGGTTGACGATATCAATCATTTTCTTCCATACGAAATATTTATGTTCGTATGTTTTTATATTGAGAAAATGAGCAAAAAAATTGCAAACATCACTGGTAATCACTGCATACTCAAAACATTTCCAAGAAATCTAATTAAAAAGCCCGACATTTTTAAGAAATTTTTCTTATTTTTATTTTTTGTTATGTTGCACAAAGATTGAGACTTAGCTTTAAATGGTTTTTGTTAAATAATAAACTATATTTTTATAAAATGATAAAATAAATAGTTAATTCTTGTCAATATGTGAGTCTCGTCAATATGTGAGGGATGTTAAGTATTTAAAATACAAATACAAAATACGAAATACATCTTTACATTTTGTACTTAAATACTTTTTGACAAGAGTATTTTGTATTTGTATTTTAAATACTCTTTTATGCAATTAAAAGTTTTAGTACCTATATTCTTTCAATTTTTTTTTTTTGTTTCGGGGAACCCTATAATTGCTTCTAACTAGTTTTTATTATGTAACATTTATTAACTGGATTAGGAGAAGCGAGTTTTTCAAAATTGCTATTTATTTCAGTTTTCACAAAAAATTTTAATACAAACAACAAAAATTCTAAAATCGGGCTCAACTGGTCTCTTGCAAATTTTATTAGCTTTCATTGAAAAAAAAAACAATAATAATAAAAATGAGTAAAAAATGAAAGCTCCAGTGAAATTTGAACACTAAATGCCAATTTTGAACCACTGTGCGCTGGTTGCAAACTTACTCATTCTACTTTCTTCAGTTGTTCATTTGTCCATTGCTTTTGACGCGTAATGAAAAGGGAATAACAAACCTCCACAATGTGCAATCTTGCATACAGAAGTATTCATAATCGTCGCCTTAAATGCAAAAAGCCGATGCTAACAAGCTTGTGGTTTACATGAAACGATGTGGGGAATTATAATTTAATGAAATACTTCGTAATCATTCAAAAAGTGAATTTTTGTTAGTTCCACATGAGTAAGCGCCAATCTTTTATTGCGACTGCAGCATCCCGAGGTGTCTTTTAACCTAAAAATTATAGAAAAATATTTTTCCTAACAGCGACCGCACCTCGGAAGAAAATGACGAAACTTCCGAGTTTACGCATTTGAGCTACTAAAAATCCTATCCTGTTATTGTTGTTGTAGCGGCTACCAAACCCCGCTCGGATCAGGTTGTCCATAAACGTTGTCGTCAGGCTAAAGAGGGCCCAGGAAGTGTGAACTTCCACTGGGTCTTTCCATAGGGACAGGGGCGTTATCTGGGTAGAGTTTTGGACACATGCGAAGAGGTGCCGTGAGTCATGTGGCAACTCTCTGCATGCCGGGCACTTATTCGGGTACGATTTTAACCTGCTTCAGTAGCCAGAGCGAAGTTTTGGTATTGTCCCCCGAGGCAGACAAAGTTCAATCCNCCCTGTGAATGCCGTTTATGGCTTGTCGGTATGCAGTTGGGCCCAGAGGTGGTTTAATGAATCTCTAGACTTCGTCCGTCATTACGTATAAATGCCTTCTGACGTGCCTTGGCGAGGGCTCTTCTGCACGCACTTGCCTGTTCGGGTGCGCACGTCTGTGGCACCCTACTAAGATCATTGTGTTATGGTCCTTGATAGGCGGCATCAGAAACCATCCAGTTGTGGTCCGGAGTGCCATGTTTGGGCATATATGTAGCTTCTTCCACTGCGTCCTGCTAGTCCCCGGCGACCACACGGCCGCTGCAAAGTCTAGGGCCGACCGACCAATTGCCTTATATGTTGTCAACATCGTTTCTTTGTCCTCATGGGATGCAGGCTATCAACTTCAGCCCCTTGTTACGGCTCTGTACTCGATTGACAGTTGCGGTTGTATGCAGCGAGAAGGAGAGCTGGCTGTTGAAGGTAACTCCGAGTATTTTCGAGTTATTCACCGTCAGAATTGATTCGCCATCAACGTGAATTCCCAGCTCCAGTCTGACCTCCTTCGTCCTTGTTATAAAGAGGGTTGCCGAGGGTTTCGTAGTGGCTAGGCTCCTAACAGTGAAGAAGAGATCCAACGCTACAAGAACTTTTCTGTCACATCTCGCACTGTGCAGGAGTGGCAAGGCCTCAAACGTCTACGCTACCGAATAAAGGAGAGTTATCGGACGATAAGACGCCTCCCTTTGTTCGACGATTTCACGGGTTCAAGCAGTAGGATCACCCCCCCTATTTCCAGATGTCTGGAATGATGAGGGTGGCCATAGACAGGGCCAGGATTGGATCCGGTTCAAAAAGCCTCTTCTAAAAATCATCTGCTAATCAGAAACGGCGGCGTAAAGCTGTAGATCTCTTCATTTCTGTGCGAACAGCAGAGCAATGGATGTAAGAGCTGAAACACTTATCAAGATGTGTATGCGTCAAATACTGTTTTTTTGCATTTTGAAACTGTGCCTCGCTTACAATAAAAGCTCCCAAAGTAAGTTTTCCTCCTTGGCAACTAGTACATGAAATGTATGGAGTAAAATAAGTGATGCGATCCGTTCCCCCATTCCCTTTAATGTCGCCTTACTTTTGCTGGGTGTATGGCAAACTTTTCTTTCTGTGCACTTAACTATGCCTTTGAGTGCATTTAATCACACTTGTTGAGCGCGCTCTTGCCATTTCGTACATAATTTATTCTAACTGCGATTTTCCGCAGGGATGCAAAAGCTTTGCGCCATTACTTACCTACTTCCATATTTGCTTATATATGTACCTACTTAACCATCTTTTGGTTGTCTGTTGTGGAGCGTAAAAGAGATTCACTGTGGCACTGTGTTTAGTTGGTTGGTTGATGCAGTTGTGGCAGCTGTCAAAAATGTCATACTACTACTCGTACCACTACAGCTTGCCTGTCTCTGTGCGCACTCTGTCTCG
>NW_016195237.1:0-3055 GCF_001687245.7 Rhagoletis zephyria | reverse complement strand
TTATTTTTTATATTTATATTTGTTTGTTGCATTCTTTTCCATAGATACCTAGTGCTCCAAAAGTGTGCAAAATAACGGCTACGCTCCTTAGGGTGGTCCTTAGAATAACATGGAGCACCACTTTATTTTGTTCTACCTACAAAGTAAAAAATTTTAGGTCCTACAAAAGTTTCAAAAAATTGATTTTTTTTTCAAAAAATTCCATCAAATTCTGTCTTTTACCAGCTCAAAGTTTCAATAAAATGCAAAATTTATCAAATTGTGTGATTTGCTTTTATTGAAATTTTTTCAAACCCAGGTGATGTTCGTCTGATGTTACTAATTTTTAAGCCGACTTCGAGCAGAAAAGCTGCTTTGATGAGAAGCTTTTTCATTGCAAAAGTATACACGGTGGTTTGCCATTGGCTCCCTGCTTTAGAAAAGGACTAGACTATTTTGTAATTTTTCATTCCCCTGAAGATGGCGGTAACGCCGAAACCGGTTTGGCTACAAACCAAATTTGACAGGGGATAATGGAAAAGCTTTTGGAAAGTACATCGTCTTATCACGCTGTCGGTAGAATGAAGCAATGGAAAAAAATACTTTCGACGTCATTCAGATCAGGAATCGAATCTGGTTGATATCGAGTTGAAGTATGCATCTCTAACCCTCAGCCGTCTTGGAAACAAGAATAGTGAAAGTTTTTTCCAACTTAAAAGGTTCGCCCTTATAGGACCTCAACTAAACTATGTCCAAATAAATGTTAGTATCCAAAGGCGGTAGCTAGATTCCAATAGGAATTGATCCACGTCAACTCAATTCTGGCTGTCGCTACTTAGGGGCCACGATAGCCAGGTGTTGAAGCGCCTCTCTAAAACGCAGTCAGCCCATTTTTATATAATCAACTTTTACATGGGCGGAGAACAAATAGCATCTTTGTAAAAAGGCAGTGCAGAATATGGCTTTAATGAAATAAAGGCTTCCAGGCGCGTAAAAATTGTTCATGAAATACTTACAGTACTTGCAAATGTTTTCCCAATAAAATTTTAGTATTTATTTAATTACTGGGGTCTTAAATATCAATTACTAGAGACAATTCATATTAAACAGAATTTTCTTACAAATTTCATTCTACCAAAATAAACTTCGCATTGAACACATTTTTTGACACAATTAATTTTTGCGTGAGTAGCTTTCAAAACACGCCCCTGCGAGACTTCGTTACATACATACATACATGGTACTAGTAGACATACATATGCTCAAGGAAGACAGGAAATGACCTGACGTTCACAGACACCGATTGAACTTTTTCAAGGCTTGTGGGCATAACGCAGGCGCAGCAAATGTGAATCGACATGGCGCATGCTGTGCCAGAATACACATCAATGTATGCATGTATGTAGGTATGTACATATGTATATACAATTGTAGCTTTTTCCTTTTGCACCAACATTTCTACGTACGAAAATATGTACGAAATTTTTAAAATCTAAAATACTCCGCCGCAGCCTGAGATTGTAAGGGCAATTCGTTTGTGGTCACGCAGGTTCATTAACTTGTCGCACTGGTATTGATGTGAAAAGCATAGACAGATGGCAGCGTTGATCCGGCTCAACTCGTTAATTCTGAATTATATCGGAAATTAACTGCAATTGAAACGGTTTAAGTCCTACAGTTAATTCTGAAACTTAATGCGTATCAGGGGCATTTTCGATCTCAAAACTGACCAAAACGTACTGAACATAGACCGCATTACCGCTGACGAGATATATGTTCAGTATAGTTTAGCATGTTCTATGTATTCAAGTAACCAAACAAAGAAAACTTGTTTGGCGTATCTACTACAATTCAGTAGGACCCAGGGTCGATCCCCATTTCAAGCTATCATACTTAAAAATCATCTTTTTTAATTATACATTTTACTCTACTTTAGTTATTTGTTTTATTTTATTCACATAATTATTTAAAATTAATTGAATGATTTATAATTTAATTTTATTAAATAAGGTCACAGCAACACTATAATAAAAGTAATAATTGAAGCAGAAAAAAAAATTTAATTTAGCTGGCCGTGAGATTTGTACCCACGATCTCGCAGCTCGCTGCACCCGCAACACTGGTCAGATCAACTGCGCCATTAATTCGAATTTACGTTGCCGTCTGTCTATGCTATAAGACACTCAACACGCATATGTACATACGCACGTACATACATACATCCCTGCAGAAAAAAAATTATCAATTGATAACCCACTTGTAGTTAGATTGTTCAATAAAATATATAACTTTTAGTTAACTACAAAAGTCTAACTTGAAACTATGAATATGGGACCNATGATTTTTTTTTTGAAGTTTGCCAACATTTTAAAATCATATAAAATTGAGAGTAAAAAAGGGAATCGTTCGAAGTTGTTGTTGTTTGAGATTGAAAATGAGAATGTGTGTGTGAGTTTGTGTGTAAAATTTCAAAATTAAATTGCTTGCAAACGTCAAGAATTTGAAAAATTCCTCTCAGCGGTTCTACCTTCCTATTTTTTTTATCATGGGACCACCTACAACAGAATTTGTAATGTCAAATAAAGTAAATAAATAAACAAGTAAAAAACTTAAAAATATGCTGTTTTCCTTATTGATATTTTATGTCCAAAAGTAGTTATGTATTTACAAGTTAGTTCACATCTAATGCGAATGCAACTACACTTGATTATTTCGTGGCGTAGTTAGCTTTCCTCAAAGAAAATATTTATACAGATATCTAGTAGTGACCTTTCCTGGAGGGATATGCTAGTATGTATGTTAACTTGGAACCACTACCCTCTAGTACTAGTTTTTATAGATTTTGTGTTCAAAATGTCTGTCAAACGTCTGGCCTTTGCTTAAACGCTCCTGCATCATATCCATTTTATATCGCATTTTGGTGAACCTGTTTACTTTTTTAGCTAAACATAGAATTTTATACATATATACATATGTATGTATATTAAAAGACACTCCACGCAAGCATACATTCATACAAATATACATATGTATATTGCTACATATTGTCTGTTCTCATCGTCTTGGATCATCGATC
>NW_016195236.1:0-3055 GCF_001687245.7 Rhagoletis zephyria | reverse complement strand
AATTTGCTGCTAAAAATATTGAAAAACTATATCGACGACTAATAAATAACAAACATTCCAAAAACACACAGCAGCACATACATACAAACATATGTAGTTCAGGGGCACGGGAATAGTTTATAACTCTACTTAACTGGTTATTGGTTAATTAAAAAAAAAAATGCTGCTCATTAACATATGTGCATATGTGTATGCATATTTACAGACCCTACATTTTTTTCAAATCGTAATCTGTCAATTTACATTTTGAATCCAAAGTTCAGAGTAAAAATTACACTGCATAATGTTGAAAATTTAAATTTTGAGTGGGCCAGTTTAGGTCGTACATCTGGCCGAATAATTCAAATTGCTTTTAACACCCTAGTATTTTCAACTTAGTCATAAAAAAGAAACATTTTTACGAGGCTTAATCAATTTTTATCTTTACCTTAAACCAATTTTGAATTACAAGTTGAATTTGGTAAGAAGAATGCTTTTAATTTTTTCACAGTTATAAAAATTGTTTGCAAAAATCTTATTCAGTTTGAAATAATTTTTTCCTATATTTCTGATTCAAAATAAAATATTAGTTTGTGCTAAACAGTTGGGATAAGGGTATACAATTACAAAAATAAGCTTTTTTTTGGCTAGGTATTTTCAAAAATCGACCACGGTGCCACCTAGAAGTAATAACTCTTACAGTTCTTCTGGAGAGTATGATTCAATCGAAGAACAAATAATTCATTATGGTAACCCGTACTGGATTTTTTTTATATTTTTTTGTTACACCTTCTAGATGTTTTTTGGTACTATTTGTAGTCCTTAAATGTCATGTGATTACTCTTTCGCTCGACATATGCAAAATTAGCTATGAAAATAAGCAAAATTGGCGCAGGCAAAAGCTAGGGTCCACGAAAAAAATTTTTGGCTTGAAGTTTTCCAAAATAAAAGTAAAATGTTTTCCAATATGAAAAACAGCCTACAAACATACAACATAACTTTTATAGTCGCTGCAATAGAGAGCTAAGCCGCTTAAGAGTTTACAAAAATTTTAGTATACAAAATTGTATCATTTTCAGATTTATGGATTTAACACCCTAATTTACTATATAAAAAATTTAAGCAATTTGCTAAGCGTGTTATGCGCCCAAACGGCGGTGAATGTCGTCGTTAACATAACAAAAGGACCTTATAGGCAATTTTTATTTTTATTATTTTTTTTTTTTATATATAAATTAAGCTAAAAGCTGGAATGCAACTCTGAAGCAAACTTGCTGTTTGGACAGGTATGTATTTGAACAAAATTTTTCCGAAAAATGTCACATGGGCCCTTTTGTAATACTGATGACGACACCATGAGCAAGTCCAAACATGTACATATTGATTGGCCTACGCTCTGCAAAATAATGGCCACTTAAATGGGCAAAAAAAGCCTTTGGTTGCAGCTTGTATTTATTAGATATAATTAATTAAGCATTATGTGTCGTCACAATATATATATATATATATGTGTTTGTATTGATTAAGCTACGAGTAATTTATCGAAAATAAAATCTCAAATGTATATCAACATTCCTTTGTGTATAGCAAAATATACATAGTATGTATGTATGTAGATAATAATTCGAGTTAAAGTGTTAAAAAAAAATATTCGACACTTACGGAACTGTTTGTCTGATGGTGTTCTCGATGTTGCTGTCTGAATACAGGCCAATGGGGGAGTTGAATTGTTTGTGGAATACCTGTAAGGCGACAAAATAGTTGTCAAGCTACTTATGTATGTATGTAGGTGCAAAAGTCGGCTTCGGCCTTACCCTGCCAGTATCGGCATCCTGGCCAACTACTTTGTGCAACATGGTGTCGGCGACGCGTTGCTTCATCACGCTGTCATGGAAGTCGTGGCCGGGATGAGCGCGCACAGCCGGATTCGGGTGATACCTCAGGTATGATTCTGTGGTTGGAGCATCCTTCTTGACCTTAGCACCAGGCAGAACCAGTGGAGTTGTTCGGTATGGCTGCGTTAAAAGTGAAAGATATTATTTTTTAAAGTTTGCCATTGCAAGTTGTTAACTATATTATTGTTTTATTGATAACAGTGCAAAAATGTATGTATGCGGGTGAATATATGTAGAAACATCTGTACATAAATATGTATGCATGTACTGAGTTAATTTTAATTAATTCCATTTGAATACATCTTACAAACATTTTATTGAAATTTTTGGAATAAAGCAAAAAATATGTCCCACCCTAGCCCCTGTCTTTGAGCTTAATTCCCCACGATCCCCAATTATACCCATAAGGGATGAGTCGAGACTAATTGGCCTCCATTAGTACCCGTATGAGACTAGTTGCGGCTAATTAATGCCCAATTGTACCCGATTGAGAGTAATCTCGGAATACTCTCTTTAGAGATTAGTCGCACAATTTTTTGCAGGGTATGTACATGGAGTATGCTAGTACCATGCTTGCAGACGGATAAGCGTCCTCCAATGCCCTTGCTGAAGAAACAATCCATGCTTCTATATGAAACCAAATAATAATTTTAGATATAGCTAAAAGAGCTATATGTACAGTGGCGGCAGAAATAATAGACTCATCTTTCTTTGAAGAGTTTTGCCTATGATTCTTTAGTTTATTTTATGTTTACTATTTTTTTATAAAGTTACACAACAAACATCATATAAACCCGCTTTTTAAACTTTGAACAAAATTTATAAAAATTCGACAAATTTTCACCTCGCTTTCAAACCTTTTATTCAGAATTTTTAGAAAAAGTTTTGGTATGCAGTTTTGTAGCCCTTTCAATTTTAGTGTAACAAAGTGTAATTTCATTTTTTTTTGTTGACGAAGCTAGACATTCTCCTTGAATAAAAAAAAAAACTCTTAAAAATCAACCGTATTTTGTAGCCAATCGAAAAATGGGCTACATAACTGCATACCAAAAATGTTTCCAAAAACTCTGAATAAAAAGTTTGAAAATTTGTCGAATTTTTATAAGTTTTGTTCAAAGTTTAAAAAGGGGATTTATATGGTGTTTGTTGTATAACTACCTAGGCTTTTATAAAAAAATATT
>NW_016195234.1:0-3055 GCF_001687245.7 Rhagoletis zephyria | reverse complement strand
TAAGGCGTGAAAAGTTGACACTGCGACGATTTCATTTTCGATTTGCCTGGCCAAAATTTGCAAAGGAGAATGAACAAAAAAAACACAAATAACGACGTTACAGAGCACTACAACAACAACAACAACATAGACACGAACAACAGTAACACCTGTTCACAATTTCATTTGTGGTAACGAAAATGAAATGTGGCTGCTGTTACCACATCAGCCAACTTAATTCAATTCAAAGGATGGCCAAAGGCTGACCGCAGGATTGACCATGGTAAATGGGGAGACTTAAGAAGTGGCATATTGAAATTTCACATCGCGTGTTTTAATTTAAATTTCGTTGCTTCAATACTGAAATTCTTGCTTGTCATTATTCTTGTTTCTCCTGAATTCCGTTTTTTGCATTATTTCCATACCAAGCGTCCAACTTGAGTCAGAGAATTTCATTGCAAATGTACATAAGTATGTGTATAAATACATACTGTTATTTTTTAGTTTCCGTGTCTAGTTTTTGCGTGTCACTTCAGCGGTTGTTCTTCCGCCAAAATATTCCTGACTTCTACCAGCTTGTCAAACGTTCACCTCTAAGCGCCAAGTAATTGAAATTATACCAATTATTTTAGGGTAGGCGGTCGCTGTGCCGAGTGGCTAAAGGTGCATACCACCACTCCGCAGGATCTGGGTTCGATCCCAGTTAGAAACAAGTTTTTCCAAAAGCGGTCGCCCCTACGCATACAATGACGAACCTGCGAGTGTATTGTTTCCGAGATAAAGTTTCTCACACAATCCATTTGCTGTTCCCAGGCGGGGCACTATGGTTCCTGTGCGAAAAAAATGCAAAAAGATGAAAACCTAATAACTATATTTTCATATTTTGTCTAATTAGTTATTTGCATGGGGCCTTTGAAAAGCTTACCAAGCATTAAATAAAATGTTATATAAAACCGGTTTATGCCGTTTTTTTTCTTTATTTCAAAATAGGGAACTGTTTTTTTTTTCAAATTGCAATTTTCCGAATAATCCGATACGGGTTTTGGAAAAAAGGAGAATAATCGAACATCCTAATGTTTAGTTATAATATTATCACTAGCGAATGGGCAAAATTTCGAAATTATATGTTATACTTTTCATGGTCTTTTTAAGGCGTTTTTGTGGTTTGGTTAGTATGGGACGGAGCGTTTAAAATAAACCGATTACATACAATTAGGGGATTCACAAGACGTGTTAACCGTCGTAAAATCTTAAGCTTAACACTTGTTTATGTAAAATAGCGGTTAAAATGGTTGGGGGGTTGGCTAATTATATATTCTTTATCAGTTTAAAAGAATTTCGGTTTAGTTAGAAATCCCCTAAAACCATTTTAATTAAAAAAGATGTTAACCTTAAGATTTTACGACGGTTAACACGTCTTGTGAATCCCCTAAATGAGAGTTCACATACAACATTATTACAAACATATGGACACAATTGCGGAGTCATATATTCATCAGTGCAATTTTTGTGGCAGTGTTAAGCCGTTTTTGAAGTTAGGTTTATATGAAAGTTATGCTTTAAATTTTAAAGAATTAACTAATTTCTTATAATCAAAAAAGATTAAAGGCAGTTCCACACGGAAAATTGAGGTTCTACGTCGTCTCTTTTTAGTTTTTTCCCCAAAAAAGTATATGGGGCTGTAGATAATATTACACGCAAACATAGCTCTTTAAAATAAGCGTAGTTTCATATACTCGCATATATATATATATAACTAGGACTATCTTTATCAATAAGAAAAATTAAAACAAACCCTATGGGAAATTGTTGCGGGCTTTATAAAGGAATGGAGAAGCCACAAAAGTTTCCGGAATTGTGGTTAGCTCAGCGGTTAGCTTTGCTCTCTCTGCACCTTGATGATTTGCCTCTGATCACCGCTGAAGTCTAGAAAAGAAGCCTGCTCAGGAGATGAGGTGCTCTTGTAAATAGCAAATATAACATCTACCTATTAAACAAAAAAAGTGGTATCAAGCTGAATAAAACTGTTCAGAAAAAAAAAGATATTACAGTTCCTGAATCTCCATCGCAGTACCTTATACAACTCTTTTAATTTTTTTTTTGTATTAGAGNTATTAGAGTTATGCCGAATTTCCACTAGGCATTGAAATGACAAAAACTGTATGCCATTTAAAAAAATGCCATGTGGAAATGAACTTAATGATAAATTTTTTTATGTAATGACACGATTATTTTTTA
Source organism: Rhagoletis zephyria (assembly GCF_001687245.7). Taxonomy (NCBI): domain Eukaryota; kingdom Metazoa; phylum Arthropoda; class Insecta; order Diptera; family Tephritidae; genus Rhagoletis; species Rhagoletis zephyria. The sequence continues at coordinate 838 of NW_016195234.1, read as the reverse complement.
ATGCCCGACTTTGTCATTTGTCATTTTTGCCATTTAATGCCTAGTGGAAATCCAGCATTATACTCTACTAAAATTGTCATTCAGTTACTTAACCTCCTCTTCATTTCACAATGTTTTAACTTTTTCAAAACCAAGTATGTACGTTCATCTGAAAATTGCTTTCGTACAATATTCTTCGTTATTACTTTTCCTTTCCTCTTTGTTTGCAACATCTTCTGGCTGACATGCAAATTGCATGTTGTCGACTCTGTGGTTATTTTTTGCGGTGATTGATTGTGCTCTCTGCACATGGTCAAGTCAAGGTATCGTGCAAACATGCGACAGTGCCTGGCTACTCTGCTCACTAGGCCCATGTGTCCTTCGCATTTTTGCAATTCATGTGCTAGTAAAAATAGTTAAAAAAAAATAAAAAATAAAACATGACTTAATGAATGCCATTTGTTATTGATTCTTCTGTAAAACGTTACATGCGTGTTGAAACTTTTTCACTTTATTTGTCCTGCGTCAGCAATTAATTAGCCCAACGCTAAAAATGTCCTCAACCAATTAAAAAACTAAAGCAAATTATTCTTAAAAATTCTTATTTAATAATCATATTCTATTTAATTGCACTTCAAAATTACGTATCTGCTTTGGTTAGTTTCGCGCTAAATTAGATTTTGCACACAAACTTTTGCATAAGTTAAGGTTTTTCTTTTCCTTATTGTTAGATTAATTATTTTTAATATGACAGAAGTAAACGCGAAAGGATAGTAATCCCTTAATTTATTACTTATCGTATGTAACTGTTTTTTTTTTTCTTTTTTTTCGTTTGAGATATCAATTTTACCCTACTTCA
>NW_016195232.1:0-3055 GCF_001687245.7 Rhagoletis zephyria | reverse complement strand
ATTTCAGTTGGTTTTTTTGTGAGGAATTAGGAGTGACTAATTTTTTTATTCTTTGCTTCACTAATTTCATAATGAGTTGAAAAGGTTGCATAAGAAATACAACTGCAACTAAAAGTACCGATTGTGCAACCCTGCCAATTATCCAAATAACCGTTGATTTTTTACCACACTTTTATCAATATGCAATGTTGTGTGTCCAGACCACTATTTATACTATAAATATAGCCAATGTATTTATGGCAAACCTAGTCTAGATATCAACCTCGTCGTAGGTATCATATCAAAGACATACAATTAGAAGAATTCTAGAGGTAGATGTCGCCCCACCAGAACAAGTTAAATATTGCGCCAAAATATATGCACTATTTCATACGCTACAGCGGGAATGGACGGCACGCCATTTCTTTAAATGAAATTACCCTCCAGCAAAATTTAGGGACAGTCTGCCAAAGCGCTAGTTCCGCCCTATAAATTTCAAAACTGCCTCTGAACTACTGCAAACGGGATGCAGAGTTGGACGTATGAAACTCATATGTTGCTAGTTGCGCTGTCATCAATGTAACTCAACCTGGCCATGTGAAATCTGACAAAAGATTCACAAAAGTAATATACTATATTTTTTAGATTTTCCTAGACCCTAAAACTAATAACAAACGGTTTTCGTTTATTTATATGTAATTATCTACTCAACAATTTTTATTGAGCTCGAGGCCGATTTTAAATGAAAAACTATTGTGGACAAGCAACAATAATTTTTATTTTTTTTTTTGAAAAAATTGTTGAAGTGATAGCTATTTCGGAAATCACCACATTTCCTCATCAGACTTCTTTCAGTAGGATTCGAACCGACGATCCGACTGACTCAGCCAGTTGCCGGCGCACTGTGCTAAGTTCGTCTTGTAATTTATCGTTGCTTTTTTCCACTTTTTCATTTGTTAGGCCAACACAATCAAGCGCAGCTATTCCGCTGCTTTTCACACTTGATCACGTGGTTGTTCTCTACATAGTTAAAAGGGCAACTGCTAAAATATTTCAAAAGAAGTCGTTATTGGTAACATTAATGTCATTTTTATACATATCTGCGTACGTATAAAATTGAATGCAAAATACAAAATTTAGTTAAGCTACACTTGACAGCAAAGGTCTGCGTACATTATTTCTTTTTTAAATATTCACAGAATATTGAGAGTTAAAATTTGTAATTATTTAATCTAGCAGACCCGGCGAACTTAGCCCCGCCCAAAATTAATTTTTTTATTGAAACATTTGGCCCAACGTTTTCGCCAGCAATTCACGTTCATGTTTGGTTTTGTGGTCGACAGAAGGCGTATCCTCCATGAACCAAAAAGACAAGATCACGCGGGCTGGAGACTAGCCCGTTAGAATCGCATTTAGGAAAAAAGTTGAAAAGTTGAGTTTGTTTACATTTCTTCGTTGTTTACAATTTGGTGGTGGCTTTTTACTGCAATTTTCTTCATTTTCACTTGTGACAACGTGTGTACACATAAGATAAAGAATAATTTAACACAACGGCATGATTTATAGAAGAATTTGCATAATAAAAATGATTTTTCATTCGTTCAACAATTTCGCGGGTTTCTCCGTTCTCTTCGTTGTTTACTTCTTACAACAAAGATGGCGTCGAGATTTCGGCAGCTAGAAAATAACTTTTTTCGTTTTTTCCTTCCCGCGTGATCTTGTGTCTTTCGTTCATGCGTATCCTCTATTCCCGTCATAAATAACCTGACGAAAGCGTTATACCGGGAAGAAGTCCTTGCGGCTCGATGGTGAATCGTTCTTGAATTGTTATAGTATAGTTGGTGGCATTTCCAAACTGGTGAGTATCACTGGTCCACATTCTATTTAGTCAACGTACAGCAAGGACCGCAATGGTTCTGGTGGTTGATTTAACGGAGGTAATTTGACTTTGATCCCTGGTGCCTCCGAATTCACGATTTTTGGCAATAACTCGGCTCCAACGCCACCTTGCGCATTTTTTTGTTTGCAATAGTATTAGTATCGTTACCAATACATATATATCTCGAATATGAGTCAAATCGGATCACAAATACGACTCCAGCTCGACTCCAGCGCCACCTGGCGTTTTAAGTTGTGAACTTAAACTGTATAGGGACCAGAGACCGGCTTTGAGTACTAATAAAATTAGTGTACTTATTCATGATCCATAAAAATTAGTGCAAATGAGCACTTACACTAATTCAAAAAATGACTTAGAGTAATTTCCACCAAAACAAGAACACACTCAAAATATACTAACTCTTATTTGTGGCTGCAATTTTTGTCTCTATCGAGTATAGTCTACCCAGCTGGATTTTACTCATTTGGTTGAGTGAGAGGCTGAAAATAATTTCAATGAGATTAATATTATTTGTGTTCTGCTTTGTTCTACATCAGTGTTGGCATTTTTGGTACAATTATACTTTTTTGATACAATTTCGTTTACTACGCAGTACTTTTTAGTACAATTTTGTAATGAATACTATAAATATATACGTAGCTCTGAAAATTCACTGCGGGAATTCGTTTTACCTTTTTGTCTTCGCCTTCTCGTTTTTGCCTTTGTAAGTTTTGAAAAAAGGTTTTGAAATAACCATTATAACATAGCAAAAGGTGTGCTATCAACCTCACATTCCTAGGCAAGTTTTGAAAGAATATTTTCGATACTAAATCTTATTAAAACAAATATGTCGAAATCAGCTTCATATAGTTAGAAACAGTGTCATCGTTAATTCTTTATGTTCTTAAATATCATAACTTCACGACACTCATATATTGACTAGAGTTGACTATTTATTTTATTATTTTTTAATTCTAATTATTTGTTTATAAAAATATAGTTAATTCCTTAACAGAAACTGTATGAAAATAAGTTTAAATCTTTGAACAACATTACAAAAAACGACAAACTTTCGTAAAAATTTCGAGCTTTCTTTTTTAATTTTAGTATAATAAAGAGCAAGTTTAAAGCAGCTGGAATTTGCCGTCAATGTCATATTATCTAAGCGCGATTTTTTTTTTTACGAAGAAAATTAGC
>NW_016195231.1:0-3055 GCF_001687245.7 Rhagoletis zephyria | reverse complement strand
TAGTTTCTCAAATAATAGTCATCTTTTTCTCAAGGCACTTTTTTCCATTTGGCGACACACTAGTTTTATTACACTATATTCGCTCATTTTGGCAAGAACATTTTCACCGTTTAATTTTANATTTTAGTTTCTCAAATAATAGTCATCTTTTTCTCAAGGCACTTTTTTCCATTTGGCGACACACTAGTTTTATTACACTATATTCGCTCATTTTGGCAAGAACATTTTCACCGTTTAATTTTAGCATTGTGAAGTACCTAAATAATTAAAATCAAAAAAATCGTAAAATTACAAAAGTTACAAAATAGCTGCGACATATGTATATTCTGCATGGTGCCATTTTTTTATTTGGTTGTACACTAGAGTGGTTGAAACATCTTTTTTTTGGAAATTCATAAACGCTAATTCAAATTATTGTTATTTGTGATAAAAAAAGAGAAACGTGTTTTTTATTTTGAAAAAAAAAGTGTTTTTAAAGGTCGCGCTGCACGGTTTTTTATAAAAACGCTGATGTTCTCAATATTTTTATTTTCTTGACATGTTAAAATGCAGCTAAAAATGTGGGTTTTACATATAATTACTCTGGTATTATTGGGGAACATTCCCTTAATTACATACCTGTCTTGGGCAGTTAGAATGGGCCTAGTGCCCGAAAATATGCTCTCGAAAAGAGACTAGTAAAATTAAAACGTTGATACTGAACGATTTACGCATTGTCATGTGTTGGAAATTGTTACCAGGGGGTTGATGGGGTTGCTAATAAGGAATCTGAAGTCAGTTTTTCGAAATTCAAATTGTTTAGAAAATGATTGGATTTGTTCGAAACTCGGCACTCGAGAGTTTTTTGGGGTCGCCGATTACGAATCTGAAGTCAATTTTTTTAAATTCAAGATGGCGGATCCAATATGGAGATTAAATTAAAAAAAGTACTGAAATTGAAACGACGATACTGAACGTTTTAAACGTTGTTAAGGGTTAAAACTCGTTTCTAGTGGATTTCTGAGCTTTCTGATTATGAATCTGATGTCAGATTTTCAAAATTCAAAATGGTGGATGCAAAATGGCGACCAACTTAAAAAAAATGATTGGATTTGTTTGAAACTCTTAGCCGCCATTTTGAATTTTGAAAATCTGACATCAGATTCGTAATCAGCAACCCCAGAAACCCCTGGTATCAAGCTCCAACGCATGACAATGCGTAAATCGTGCAGTATCAACGTTTTAGATTTACTAGTGTCTTTTGAGATCATATTTTCGGGAACTAGACCCATTCTAATTGTCCAAGGTAGGTGTGTAATTAAGGGAAAGTTCCCCAATAATACCAGAGCAATTATATCTAAAAACGAAATTTTTAGCTGCATTTTAACATGTCAAGAAAATAAAAAAATTGAGAACATCAGCGTTTTTATAAAAAGCCGGCCAGCACGACCTCTAAAAAAAACTTGTTTTCAAAACAAAATAAATACGTGTTAAAATCAGTTNTTTAATTTTCTTACGCCCACGCTGCATGCTGCAGGCAACATCGGCGGAGGCGAGCCTGTAGCGCCAGCCTGTCAGGATATGAGTAGCACCCAGGCAACATCCAAGCAACATCATCGCAACACATCTCCAAGTCCCTAGCAACACCCAGCAAGTCTTGTATAGCAACGTATATGTGTGTGTGTTGGTAACAACAGAGATACACTTGCGTATGTATTGTATGTTAAAGCTATAAATGTTCGTCTTAATGTGAATCTATGTGTGAATGGGTGTGAGTGGAGTGAAAGTTGGAGGGTGAAAGGATGCGTGTGCGTGTGGCCGTCAATCGTGTTGAGTGAAGGTGGCGTCGTGAAAGGAAATTTCAAAAGGCGGTCAAAGCGGTAGGGTACGATCACCAAGCGAAGATTGGCTTTGATCACATCGAAAAGTACATGGGCGACGGAAAGTTCAAGGACGGAAAGTTCTTTTTTCAAAAACAAAAAAAAACCGAGAAATTTAACAGAAAGTCCCGGTAGCTATTGTGTGAAAGTTTCAACCCGTTAAAACGGATTAAAACTGCGTTTTTTGTTTTTTTAAACAACAGCGAAATCCTGCCTAGTAGAGGTAAGTCTGTGCCGTGAAACTTTAGATAAACTTAAATAATTGACCGAAATGAAATTTAAATAAATTAAAGTAAAAATCCAGCTAAGCGATAGCATTAAATTCAATTAATATGAGGTCAAATGAAATAACATAAACTTGAAATTGGAGTAAAATAAACTAAAATTAAATTTAAATAAAATTAAATGTAAATAAAATAGAATGAAATGAACTCAAATAAAATAAAATTAATATAACTCAGAACTAAATAAAGTGTACCTACATATGTACATATGTATGTATGTACGTCTATTGTGGATATAGATACATATGTGCGTGTGTTTGTTGCAAAGACGAACAAAAGCGCGTATGTACATATATACACAAATGTTAACAAAAAAATCCAAATCCACGTACAAACAGACGAACTAAGGCAGAGTTTCAAATCTTTTAGGTCCTCGCCAGGCAGGGGTGTGAGAAGGGCCTCTATTTAAACCAAATGCCCAGCGCCTTATACGGTGAACATAAGCACTTACTTATGTACAAATATCATACATAAGAACGGGTCAACAACCTGGAACGGCATAGGATTTAAACCATTTACATAAGGAATAATATTATAGTTAAAAAAACTAAAAACACGCTTTTATTACAACAAGAACTAAAAAGTATAAAATAATTTGTAGATATAGCGATTCCGTTTAAGAAGAATAGGAAGTTCCCTAACCTGATTTAATTTAACTGTTTTAAGTTAGCTAAAAATATGATTAAAGTGATTGATCCGTAGTTATAGTCAAAATAAAGTGCACTGTAAAGTTTGTTGCAGTTTTTTTGACAGATACCCCATTGAAAGTTATGCCAAAAAGCTGCAACAAACTTTACAGTGCACTTTATTTTGACTATAACTACGGATCAATCACTTTAATCATATTTTTAGCTAACTTAAAACAGTTAAATTAAATCAGGTTAGGGAACTTCCTATTCTTCTTAAACGGAA
>NW_016195230.1:0-3055 GCF_001687245.7 Rhagoletis zephyria | reverse complement strand
TTTTTAAGGAATTTGGCTACCACTAAAAATTATGCGCGGCAACACTGGTTGGCTGGTGTTGGCTAATTTTGTTATCGAACGCAACTAATGAAAATGCTAGTAAAGCATAGTTCAATCAATATCGGTACGCATGAAATGGGTTATATCTTTTTAATAGGTTTTCAGAAAAAAATATTTAATATGTTAAAATAAAGAGAAAACATTCCATTATAGATACATGTTAGCGAAAGTTTCATATTTTGCTTGGATAAATAAATAAGAGGCAATTTCTTTGATAATGATAAAATTTTTCAGAAAACCCGTTCTAGAGACTTGTGTAGTCAACTTGCTCTACTAAACTATCTTCAGTTTATGTTTTTCCACAGCTCGCACATCTCTACTAATTTTGTTTTAAATAAATACCATGTATTTTTCGATTTTACTTAAATAGGTCATATTCTTAAATTGATGACTTCCAGAACTTTATTCAAATCATTGGCTTCAAACTGATTTAAAGTTACCTGTGAATAATTAGTTTTCATAAAAACCAACCAACACTTTACAAAAGGTCCAAAGTAAATGATACAATGAAATTACACTTTGTGCAAGCGCTCCTTCCAGCATATTTCTGGGGTCATATGACCCATTGTGGAGTCTGATCGAGTTTTAATGAGACTGCCTCGATTCTCTTGTAATTTCATAGCCTTTTGACGACTGTGTCAACTTCTATAGATTTAGTTGTAAAAGGATATCACCCTGTTTCTTTTTAGCTTAAAACTTTTAACGTGGGAGTTGATCGAAGTCCAGTTTTAAACATGTTTTATTAGTCATTATTATAAAATACCACATTTGGTGTGAACATTGGGGTAAAGTAAACGGGTGCGGTTTTTGTTATAAAATGTATTTAATCTAACAGAATTTTATATATTATAACTCGATAAGGTTTAAGTCTTGCTATAGCTTGCATTCGCTGAACTGTGGATAACCGTTTTCCAATTCTTTCGCGCGATCTTCTTCTGATAAGCCGTTTTTCCCCTAATTCAGGTAAAGAGCCTTATCCTTAAGCTGGTGCGAAATGATGTCTCTTAATGATTAGCTTACCCCGTTAGTTTAAGCAGAAGGAATCTATTCATTGACTTTTGGAAGATAATTATAAGTTTTTGGTATATTTAATTTTAATTTGATTTTTGATCTCGAAATTGTCGGATTTTCAACGAATTTGTTCAACATTATTTTTTGAGCAGCAACTTCCAACGCAAATAAAACTGTCAAATAAAAAGCCAGTACTATGAAATTTAAACCTCATAATGGTAGATCTATTGTCTAACGATCTGCATTGTAACTTTTTAATACATTCTAACAATTGCTGTACAGAAATTACTGGAACGCGTACCGATTTTGAGTGAACGATGCTTTACTTAAACGAACTTTACGCATAAATGCTGCTCTGGTTCACATTAGCCGTCATCGATTCGCCAACAGTTAGCGAGTGGCGAAACGAACGAACACAATGAGGTACAACCAAACTCGCTATCGTCTATCCGTGCTAGCTAACTTTGTTGTTGCTTTCACATGCAAAATTGTTCGTTAAGCGACCGGAACTCAAACATAGCAAGCAGCGAAGTGGCGAATCGATGACGGCTATTATTTGATGTTTTCCGAACTTCTGTTTTTCTCAGGAAGTGCGAAAAGAAGAACAAGTAATTTCAGCCGTCATCGATTTGCCAACAGTTAGCGAGTGGCGAAACGAACGAACTCAATGAGGTACAACCAAACCCGCTATCGTCCATCCGTGCTAGCTAACTTTGTTGTTGCTTTCACATGCAAAATTCTTCTTTAAGCGACCAGAACTCAAACATAGCGAGCGAGAAGTGGCGAATCGATGACGGCGTTTGTAAACAAATATTTTTGTCATACGAGTTATTGAAAATTATCAAAAACTATCAGCTTTTTGTGTTCGCGTACGCAAAAAACTTGCAAAGTAGGGGAAATTGAAAGAGCAAACTGACATTTCATTTTGTGGGGAAGCTGCTAGTTTCTGCCGGACATTTTTTTGCCAGCAGCAATTGCCAACAAGAAAACAGCTGGATGGAATTTACGCAAATCACAAAATTTAATTTGAAAAATTAAAATTTAAAAATTCTATCAGCTGTTTGTCTAACTTGCATGTTTCTGCAAATCTTCTGTTCGCGTACTATTCTAGATATTATTCTCTTATGAGAGAACACCGCGCCGGAATTTCGCTGTCGGATATTTTTTACTGGAGATTGAACGTACCTATTATCAAGAGGTATTTGATATTTATATCGTAATTTTCAGATATCCCGCTTATAGGCAGAGGTATTGACATAGATAGATACATGAGTAGGGTACGCACTGTGACCAGGGTTCATTCAGTCTATTGTACCCCAAAGAGGTTTTGGTGGCCTTACCCGTCTTCTACGTTAAGTTACAAAACTCGCGCGGGTTGAAAAATCAACTGTTTCCTTATTTCAGCTCTTTTATGCTTAAATACTAATTCTTATCCAAAACTAAGTTCAACAGTAATTTTACCTAACGGCATTGAATGAGTTAGAAAAACCAGTAGCTATGTATGTATGTTAATATCGATGTACTTATGTACGTAGAGAAGAAGATATTTAGTATGCAGGTTACAATATGAATAGGTAATAACGAAAATATTAATACAGTTTGATACATACATATGTATGTAAGTATACAATGTGTACATACATACTTCATGTGTACATGCATATGTAAGTATACCAGGTGTACATACTTCAGGTGCACACACATATGTACGTGCAGATAAGTACATATAGTAGAATATTTAAATGTATGTTAATTCGAAATAGTGTACATTAAGATGTACCCTACAAGGTAATGACCAGGGAACGGATTTTTAGGACCTAAAAACCTATAAAAAAGGCAAAATAAAATAACAAAATAGGCTGGAAAAGGCAAAATAAAATAGCGANTAAATGTATGTTAATTCGAAATAGTGTACATTAAGATGTACCCTACAAGGTAATGACCAGGGAACGGATTTTTAGGACCTAAAAACCTATAAAAAAGG
>NW_016195229.1:0-3055 GCF_001687245.7 Rhagoletis zephyria | reverse complement strand
AAGGTACACTTATGTTCAAATGTTATAATGAGGTATCTTAATATTAATGGCAGTTTTGTCTTTCAATTTGTATGCTGTATTGAACTAAGTAATGGAAATCATACAAAATCAAAAGGATAATAAAAATACAAAAATTATAAATTAAAGAACGTCACAAATATAATTACATGCATATTTTGTGGCAAATATTGAAGCTACCCTGAGCATCTTCCGCTAGTCGCCGTCTAATAGCCACTTCCCTTCCAACCAAAACATCATTTGACTTTGCGCAATCGTCTCAGCAGATGTGTTATATCGTTCGGCAGACGGCCAATGCTGCTCAGTGGCACATCGTAAGAACTGACGCCGGTGTAGGCACCACCGTCGTCGCCGAGCGCTTCTTTAGACGCGCTAGAGCTACCAACATCCGCAGCCGCGCCCACATCCATGCGTCGTTGAGCGGTTAGCGTTAGCGCGGTCGGCGCCGGTATGAGACCGACAGTGAGCGCGGGCAATTGAATATTCACATGTTTATCGTGTTCGGGTGGCACAATACTATTGCTGAGAATGGCGCTGGGAAATTGTTGTTGTGATGGAGTTGGANGGCGCCGGTATGAGACCGACAGTGAGCGCGGGCAATTGAATATTCACATGTTTATCGTGTTCGGGTGGCACAATACTATTGCTGAGAATGGCGCTGGGAAATTGTTGTTGTGATGGAGTTGGACTCTCAAAAGTGGCTCTAGCAGCTGTATTGCCAAGTGGAGGGAATTGTGGCAGTTGTGGTTGTTGCCGCTGATTGAAGATGCTGAAGAAGTTGCTTGTAAAAGGTGATGTTTGTTGTTGCTGCTGTTGTTGAGGATAATAGAATTGCGTGGATGTCGACTTTTGGGGCTGATATTGTTGTTGTGATTGTGTTTGTTCTTCTTGTGCATATTGCTGACTTTGCTTGTGCTGCGACACTTGCTGCTGTTGTTGTTGATGATGCCACGATGTCGACTTTTGCTGCTGCAACGCCAGCTGCTGTTGCTGCTGTGGCGCTGTATAAATTGAATTTCCACCAAATTGTTGCTGTATCGACTTAGGCGCTTGTTGTTGTTGCTGCTGTTGTTGTTGATGATGCCACGATGTCGACTTTTGCTGCTGCAACGCCAGCTGCTGTTGCTGCTGTGGCGCTGTATAAATTGAATTTCCACCAAATTGTTGCTGTATCGACTTAGGCGCTTGTTGTTGTTGCTGCTGTTGCACTTGTGGTCGCGCATTTATCGAGAACTGTTGGAAATATTGCTGTTCCTTCAACTGCTGCTGCGCATACTGCTGCTGTTGTTTTTGTTGTTGTTGAATCAGCTGTTGCTGCTGTATTTTCTGCTGCTGTTGCTGCAATTGTTGTAATTGTTCTAGTTGTTGCTGCTGCGCTAACTGTTGCAGTTGTTTTTGTTGCTGCTGAGTTTGCTGAAATTGCTGACTAAAGTGCTGACTAAATTGCTGTTTTTGTGCTGGTAACTTTTGTTGTTGTTGTATCTGTGATTGTGCAGGATTCGTTGTTGCCGTCGCTGCGACAGCTTGGAAGTTGGATTGCAATTTTTGGTTGTATTGTTGCTGCGGTGGCTGCACTATTTGGTGCCGATTGCGCTCGCTTGTTGTTAGTTTTGTTGCTGTATTCGTTTTCGTATAACTCGTAGTGGTTTGTCCGAATTTCTTCGTGAGGAAATCATCAAGCGCCACATAAGCCGTATTCGTTGTTGGCNTGTTGCTGCTGAGTTTGCTGAAATTGCTGACTAAAGTGCTGACTAAATTGTTGTTTTTGTGCTGGTAACTTTTGTTGTTGTTTCGTTTGTGATTGTACAAGATTCGTTGTTGCCTTCGCTGCGACACTTTGGAAGTTGGATTGCAATTTTTGGTTGTATTGTTGCTGCGGTGGCTGCACTATTTGGTGCCGATTGCGCTCGCTTATTGTTAGTTTTGTTGCTGTATTCGTTTTCGTATAACTCGTAGTGGTTTGTCCGAATTTCTTCGTGAGGAAATCATCAAGCGCCTCATAAGCCGTATTCGTTGTTGGTTTGATTGTCGGCTGCATCACCAGCGACGAAATAATAGAAGACACTGAATTCGGTGCGATGCGTTGACCTTCCGCGCGCGCGATTACAATGCGCGGCGTTGGCGAAGTGGGCACATGCGCGTTTTTTATCTGTGACAATTGTTGTGTACGCTGCGGTGGCGTTAGCTGGGCGGGAGCTGCAAAGAGGTAGAGTGTACATAGTTGAAAGACGAAAGTTTTCTTTCAGCGCAATGTTGGTGTGTGTATGTGTTCGTATGTGCTAATGCGCTAAATGCTCAAGCTGTAGAGTGTGNGTGTACATAGTTGAAAGACGAAAGTTTTCTTTCAGCGCAATGTTGGTGTGAGTATGTGTGAGTATGTGTTCGTATGTGCTAATGCGCTAAATGCTCAAGCTGTAGAGTGTATGTGTTTTCAACATATAAACATTTTGCTTATGAGCGCGCAAACTCACCTTGCGGCGGTGGCTTATTATAACTCTGCGTTACCGAGTTACCAATGGCACGCACATCACTGTCCACCGAAAGTGAGCGCGACATAGCGGCGCTCGGTGCAGTCTGGTAGGCGACTGCGGTGGAAGGTCCACTAGATTGTTGTTGACTGCGGAAATTCTGTAAAACGGAATCATCAACAATGGCGCGTGTTAGCTTGTCAAAGTCGAGAAAAGTTGTAGAGTCATCTTGAGTGGTGACAGTGGAAGAGGAGGAAGACAGTGAGGGAGAGTCGGAGAAAGAGGATGCGGCATTAGGCGCAGAAGATGAAGATGAAGTAGAGGATGAGGACATGGAGTAAGTGACCGACGTAGGCGGCGCGTTTAGTGAATCGGCGTGTGGTTGATTTTTAGTTGATGAAGTGGAGTAGGAAACAGAGGAAGTTATAGATTTTAGCAAATGATCAAGATTTGGCATTCGATTTGGTGAGTTAGCGTCGCGGCCGATCGGTGCTGATTGCTCAGGCAGCGTTGTCGGCGCTGCAGTGGATGTTGTCGTACTTGTACTCGTTTCGCTCTTTGTTGTTACC
>NW_016195227.1:0-3056 GCF_001687245.7 Rhagoletis zephyria | reverse complement strand
CGTAATGAGATAATTTGATAATTGGAATAAGGTCTCTTGTTACAATTACATATGAATGACATATTTCTTGAATTGTGGCGTAGAAAAAGGAAGGCAAAGTGAGAAAATTTATTAAGAATAAAACGGGAAATGTGCGAAATTAGTGAAATAAACCTGAAACTTCCATAATTTCCTTTATTTTTCCCCCTTCGACGATATTATTTCCAAATTTCTTTAAGAAAAAAACGTTTGTATTGTCACGTATTGGAAGAATGGCGGCACTCTGTAATATGTATTCTGAATGAATAATTATTAGTGTCTATAGCCTGACACTTGTAAGGAGCAGATACTCGCAGAGATGTTATTACTTCTTTAGAGCTTGTGTTCGTGTAGCTCGACATGCACAGCCATCGGTCCGAGTCCTCTGAAGACAGCTGTGAACCTGTTGGTATTTTCCTTGAACTTCCCTAATAGCACCCTAGTTTGAAGTGGCTCGTAGGTAATCTACATCTGTCTGGTTATCCCACACGATCCTGTACAGCTCCATGTCTGCGTAGCTTTCGGTTAGTGAATTTCGGTCGCCTATCTATCTGAGCAAATGTTCATCTGCGATTTCGCAAATTTCCTTAAGTGCAAACGTTTCTGCCTGGAAAACGTTTTGATCTTTGATCCATATATAAAAACAGCTATGGACTTCATGCACTGAATATCTCGCCGCATCCATNTGGTAGGCACAGGGCCGCCGAGAGAAAATCCGGGCCCGGTACTAATCACACATTTTTTAAAAAATTTTATCAACATACCAAAACATTTTTACCTTTCAACCTAATTTTCGAAAAAATCCGAGCGCCTGAAAACTCGGGTCCCGAGGAGAGCACACCAGAAAATCTTAAATCTACTTTGGTATTCTTATAATACACAAATTAAAACTCTTCACACGTTTTAAGAATGCCATTCTGGAGTACCGGGCCTATTTCTTTCCACATTACCCGTGGAATTTTTATGGAAAATACTTGAATTAAAAACAACAAAAACAAAACAACTCTGCTACATCTACTAGTGGGCAGCAGTCAGCGGTCTTAAAGAAGTACTCGATGAAATAATGGCGATCGTCGAAATGGATAAAAATTCAAGCAGCCAAATTAAATCGAATCTCGATAGCAATGCAATGGACGAAAGTGTTCTTCAGTCCAAAGGTTGCGGTCCAATCTGAGGATAACTTGGACTCTGTTGCTAAATGCCGTGACGTACACCTATCAACGGACGAAGAGAATCATCTTCTCTCGTCTCATTCTGAAAAGGCTAGTAAATTCTATAAGGACATTTTCTGTAGGGGGGAAAAAACTATTCAAATATTCCTTCCTGCTACAAATGGCTAGAGGCAAGTTAGAACTGGTGTCGTTAAGCGGGGTGGTGAAAAGAGGAATCGATCAGTAAATTCCAATACCTTCGGAAAATCAGGTCCCTCTCAAGACCAACTGCACCAATAACAAAAGCCATCTTCGCTGATGTTACGACGATTGGAATTTCGCAAAAATACTGATGCTGTGCAATCCAAGTTGTCTCAAACTCGAGAAAGTTGGGGACAAACGAAAGAGATTTATGAAGCGCTATTTTAAACCAGATAGCTGTTCGATGTAGGGATGTAATGCTTGTGTACTTGTTACACAAAACAAATCCAACAATACTGCCATGGCAGGAGCTTTAATAAAGGTAGCCGGTGCAACCGAGGAGATTCTTAATCCAAAGGTTTATATCGTTTACTTCACAAAGCCAAGTAGCCTGGGCATCGTATAGGGCCAATATGCGGACATGCGTAACGGCAGTTAAAGGGTGCTCAGCAGGGCTCAACCGAATATTGTTTTTTATATCATGCCTTAACCGCGAAAATAATCGAAGCGATTTTTTTTTCAGAATTTTCCTTTTGAAGGAGAAATGCACACAAAATTTTGAAAAATAACTTAGCTTACATTATATTCGCGATTAGTACTCGATAATACCGGTATCTTCTTAAAATTCGACAAGTTTCTAGCATTTTTTTCTACCCGAGTAGATTATATTTGTAAGATTCTTTGGGAATTTGTATTGTGGTATCGAATTTCGGATTAAATACAAAACTTCGATTGAACTTTCTTCAATTTGTAAGCTACTTTTATGATCTTAAGTACGTAGATTCAAATTATGCCGACACGAAGCATCCAAAAGCGGTATTGAAGGTACTCTGACAATCATTCATATCAGTATTCGGCTCTAGCGCTCAAAACGCCAAAAAAATATTTTAACTAATTTGCACTTGAAATATTCGTGAAAAGTACAAAGAAATTGAAACAGGAAATAAACAACCGTTTAACTAATAAAAGTCTCAGACAATGTTAATAGAAGATAATCGCAAAAAGCGTAAACGCAATTAGCGTAAAGCTAATTAATTTCTATTGGTACTTCGTGTGATATACATAAGTGCAATGAGATTTCATAGTCAGAATTTCGTTGAAATGGATTTTTATGAGAAAACAATGCGTGCACATTAGGGTGCATCACCAAAAAAAAAAATTGCGGATTTCCACTGGAATTATAAAATTTATTATATCTTAAGATTTTCGCCAAATATTTTCAACAAATTTACTACTACATACTATGTACATATGTATTTGAAAATACTTCCAAAAACTAAATTTTTTTGAGTGCGTTGATAAAATTTGTAAACATTTTTATGCTCACCTTTTAAGCTTAAGCTGTTCTATCATCTGAGAGGATTTTTTAGAAAAAATATTAAAAAATAATAATTTTTTTATAACAAACTCGATTTTTGGAGGTATTTTCAAATTGGTCCACCTCACGTAAATCTTAATATTTTTCCGAACAATTTTGGCAGGAGCTTTAAGATATTATACATTTTATAATTCACGTAAAAAACTGCATACACTAAATATCTACATACATACTTATAATGAGTACTTTCTAAGAAGTTTTTTCTCTCTCGTTAATAGTTATGTAGTTTGTGCTAAATAATATTCCATTTTTTTTCATTTCACTTATTTATAAGTAAGTGTATGTTTATTTCTAAACATTTTTTTTTT
>NW_016195224.1:0-3056 GCF_001687245.7 Rhagoletis zephyria | reverse complement strand
ATGGTGGGATGAGTTATGTTTTTGTTGCTTGTACGCGATTTTGGCTCTTCACGACTCATTTTCACAGACAGTCGTAACAAGGAATTGCTCGAATTTGAATTTTTTTCTGGCTTGGTCAAATTATATATTACCGCTCATTTAGTTTTTAATTTCCTTTAGACCTTCGCTCGACATTTTATCGCCCTTGCAAATATTTTTCGTGTTTATATACATATATGTAAATACTTAAATACATACATATTGTATGTATGCTTGAGTGATGATCTTGAATAAGTAAATAAATATGTTGTTTTTATAATGCTATAGGACTTTTATGTTTACTTTAAATATCTATTTTTTATTCTTTGACGTAAAATCGTCAATTATCGCTGGTTGCATGAGAAATATCGCAGCATTGCATTTAGTAAGCGGCAACATTTTATTTTATTTATTTATTTTTGAAGTGGCACTACGAAAAACCTGTTGAAGAAAGATTTTGTAAAATTTAGTAATAAATAAATAAGCATTAATTAATTTATCGAAATAGTGTAAGCTTTTAAAATAGAAAAGCGGAGAGTAAGAGCGCCAGCTTATTAGTCTGGTCCAGTTGTGGTCTGGATATTGCAGCCGTCTCAACAGCTACCTGCCCAGAGTCGAACCCAATACTTTTGATATGTGTCCGGCGGGGCTTACTAGTGCCGCTACAACAACAGCAGGGGCAGCTTATTTATCACTCGAACCTTAGCTTAAAAATGCCTCAGTTGTACAGTAACTTCCCAATTTTGGCTCTAGTAAATAGATTCTAGTTCAATGCTTCTACATTTTAATAATGCATTTCAATTAAGAAATAAGAGTGATTGTGTCAATTATGCTGTTCTGTTGTAATTGAATAGCATTTTTACCGGCAATTTGCAATGTTGTATTATCAATCGAAGTGCTATGTATAAGTCGATAAATTCAAAATTTCTGTTGTATTTGAGGCGTAACCTCGAACAACCAAGTCCTGCTAATAAATAGTTAAGCAGTAAGATGTAATTAGGCTCATTTTAATTGTATGACGCATGTAAATTTAATTAACCCTATATGTGAACCGTTTATTTTGATAGTGGCGTGAGTCACTTCATACCTCTTGTGCTTAAATGACCTGTTACTTGTAACCGAATGCATTTCTAAATATTTTTTTTTATCGTCATAAATTAATGACAAAACCTTTTAACTTTGTTTGATCAAGTTGAACAAATAGCCGACGCGTCCAGATACAAGTAACCGGTAATTAAAGTACAAGAGGTGTAAAGTGACTTATGCCACTTTCAAAATAAAAATGTATATATGTATGTATTTAGATTGATAATAACCATACGCAAACAACTGCAGCATAGTGTGATGAAGAATTTAGCAGATTAATAAACATTTTAAGTCAAATGTCAAAAAGGACAGGACACTTGATAAATTAATGATTGTTAAGACCATGTCAACAGCGACTTCGTACGTGGAAATAAGCGCTTTGTCAGTTCCACTTTTTCGGTACTTCAGCGAAATTACATTTATATTTTTCAAGTGAAGGCTAAATTACTGGATTATATGCATTTCAATTTTGCACTTATTCTAGAACTTTATATAAGAAGTAAATACCAAAGGGTATCGGCACTATGTGCATATACATATATATATAGAATATTTATCTCGAGCTGATTTTAAATTTTTGTTAATACATATGTATGTACATCCATACGTAAATCTATGAGTATTAAATATCTTAAATGATTTAAAGTAAGTAAATAAAAGCTGTTGTGTTTAAAAGGTGTAAGATACCAGTTAATGCAATCCTTGTAAAAATTAATAATCTACTCTATTAGGAGCAACTGGCAACTTTCAAATGACAACTGCAGTTGCTACAAAGTGTGTAGAGGGCGACTACTAGGCGAAAATTTGAAAAGTTTGTCATATATTTTACTTTCTAATAATTTGAACGATATTAACATTTTGCAATGCAGTTTGCTTTTTCAGAATATGGTGAAAATAACCATAAACAATGACTTTAAATTTTAGTTCCCGTGGAGTATAAGTCGGTGCCGGGTAACCAGAAACCGAAATGTGTGCCTTAATAGCCAGATTTTTTTTTTAAACTTTTTATAAAAAGCTAGCCAGAAGATATGAGCCAGAAGGTATGGTTTTAAAACGGGCACGTATGCATTATGGCTAATTGGAGTTGCTATATTCACCACTTCAACCCACCAACCAGTATTGTACTAAATAAAGGCGCCCTCATTTGCAATCATTTTGCTGACTGTCGAAACTGCTAACGTTTGTATGTATACACGTGGAAAATGAGAAAATGCAGCAAAAAATTGGCAAAACGAAAAATTGCATGTCAGCGCATAGCCTAAAAGAATACTATGTACTATTTTTTAAACTGCACTGTATTTCTTTTTTGTAGCCGAATTCTCGAGACACATCCTTTAACGACAAATAAGGCTTGTAGTACTGATATGCAAGTAGATGAAGGCGTCAGCGACTTGTTTTTTTTTTTTTTTCAAACATCTGCACGTTCCGATTTGCTTTCTAATCTATTTTAAGAGGCTTAATAACTGACGCTTATTTATGTATGTTGATATTTACAACCTTTGCAATGCAACGGTATAATTATTATAACACCCCCCATTAACAGTTTTATCAACGCTTCCAAACAATAACATCGAAGGTACTGAACTCAAGTATACTCATGTATGTATGTATGTGCATTAGGGTAGTCCAAGGAAAGTAAAGTCGGAATTTTAATGCTCTCAACCCCTATTATTGTTCTATATCGAAAAAATACACCCTTGTTTTTTTTTGAATGAAAAAATATTTAGAGGTCGCTCAAAGCGCTCAAAGTTTCCCATGCATTATATATGGGAGTAATTTTACGTAGATATGGTATAAAATAAATGAAAATCTATGAGGTTGTTCACACTTGACTGGTTATATGGTTATGTGGTTATATTTTTTATTCGGTTTACAACAATAAAATACACTAAAGAACAATAACTTTTAACCAGATAACCTGATAACCAGGCAAGTGTGAACAACCTCTATAT
>NW_016195223.1:0-3056 GCF_001687245.7 Rhagoletis zephyria | reverse complement strand
ATGTCAATCACAAGCATGAAAAATGGGAGAAAGCAATTTATGTGACATTAGAACTTGAATACGTTTTTTTTCTCAGACGTGGTATCGATGGAGACTTTTGGCATTTAATTCACAATGGTGTTCGCAACACTCGTTCCGATTTTCAGCTCTATGCGCATTTTTGTAAGCTTACATGCTATGCACATTCTTTGCTATCAATACGTTGTACTTAATAGAAATTCTTAATCAAATTGCTAGGAGCTCAATTAGTGCTCTTACTTCTTAATTCACTTATTTAGACTCAGCTGAGTTTCACGCTCAAAATAGTAGTAAGCCTACTTAGTCTATGCACTTCCCAGCAATTAAAGTGCCAACACAATAAAGTGTTCATTAGCTTAAACTACATTTCGTTACATTCAGAAAAATTTTACAACTCTAACTTTTAAACATTCATTTAAATTTAAAGATCGTTGAGCAGTTTGGAAAAAAGTTCATTACTCCTTATTAATTCCTTTTTATGTTAATTCAGCTTTTTGTTGTTTAAATGATACACTTACATAAGGATATACATATATATGTATATAACGGGTGATTTTTTTGAGGTTAGGATTTTCATGCATTAGTATTTGACAGATCACGTGGGATTTCAGACATGGTGTCAAAGAGAAAGATGCTCAGTATGCTTTGATTCTGAGATATAGCGATTCAAAATTGTAGTAAAAGGTGTGTACTCCATACTATGCAAATCATAAACTTATATAGAAATGATCACATTTTATGAAAGATCATGCTTGGACTTGAAAGTATGCAAAAGTTAACAGGTTCTTTCATATTGATATTTTTTACCGAAAGTACCTAACCTTTTTTGTTTTTTTTAATTATGCAAATTCGTCGATGCATCATTGAGTAGCTCCTAAACTGCTAATCCGGTTTGAAAATATCGTATACGTAGAAAATAATAAATTTAATAGGCTTCACTACTGTAGAAAAAATATAATAAAAAAATATGCAATTAAGTAAGTGCACTTTTTCACATCACAAAAAAAAAAAAAACTGAAATTTGGCTATATCTCAAAAACTAGTATAGCTTATAATATTTTGACTTCATAATCATATTCAGGGGAAAATTTCACATAAGGAGTAATGGTGTAGTGCTACACGTGACATTTCTTGTAAACTAGTGTAATTATCAATTAGATGAATAGTTTTATCTAATTATTTTCAATTCACACCGCTTTCATACCTTACAGTGTCACTATTTACTATTTACTATACTATTTACTACAGCGGAAATTGTGCATATTATGGAGAAGACAATTATTTAAATGGCTATATCCCAGAAACGGTAATTCTTAGAAAGAGAAATGTTATGCCAGTTTTATAGATAATTTTCACAGTCTACACTTTCGCCTCACCTATTTTTGTTGAAAAATGCAAAAAATAACTTTATTTGACTTTTGACCATGAATAATTTTTTTTGCAGACGTGACATCGATGGGGACTTTTGATATTTCATTTATAATAGTATTTGCAACGCTGGTACTAATTTACTGTATGCGAATTATTGTAACCTTGAATGTCTAACTTGACCGAGCTGTGAAAAAATATAGAAAGACATGCAAATATATAATATACTTTACTGCGGGTACTTTTTTGCAAGCGAGTAGTTTGCTAGAAAAACTCGTAGATTCTTTGGTTATGTAAAAAGTTACCTTATCTACTTCTTAGGAAGAGGCGAAAGCCTGTTTCATTCATCAAGAAGGCTATAACCGATTTTTTTTTTCTGTAAAATAGTAGCCGTATTAGCAATTCAACAAACAAAAAGAAAAAAAAAATATCTTGCGTTAGCTCTTTTCATTAGCTTCTTTGCCAGTTTGTCTTAAGAGTCTGGATGTTGCCACGCAAACGGAAGGACCTACATTAGGGCGGGTAAATATTTCTTAATATGCGCGTATAGCATAGAAGTATTCTACGTGTAATTGTAAGCAAATTTGCCGAAGACACGATGGGTCTAGAATCAATTTGAAGTTTTTTGAGAAAATTTTCCCCCTTGCGCCCCAGGGTAGAAGTTTTGAGAAAAAATCATACCAAAAACAACTTATAACATGTGTTTATATGTACAAAATTTAAGCAGTTTTTTACCACGCTACAGCGTAATACTAAGACACCTGTTTTTGCAATTTGGCAAAGTACAACAATTGATTTTAGTCCCATGGTTGTTTCAGCAAATTTGCTGAGATTTACCTACACGTAGAATCGTTCTATGCTTTTTGCGCATAGTCGAAAAAGTCTCCCATACAAATTGATCCGCCCTACCCTGCATATATATAGTTTTAAGCCAACCCGAACAGCATTCGAAAGTCTATTAATAGTCTAGTATTACCAATAACTTGTACCTAGGTGCCTAGATTTTCCACTTAGACTACTTCGCCCCCTACTTCTTTGAAAACGGAAGTTCTTGCAGTTATTGTGGTACATTTTTTGTCGAAAAGATGTAGTGCATTTTATTTTGTGAAATATTATCAAGAAGATTTTTACCAAAACATGTTTGCGAAAGTTTTCTCACCCATCGTCAAACTTCAAAGGTCATCCAGAATATTTTAACAACACGAGTATTATTTAGTAGGTGATATTATTGTTGTTGGGGCAGAATACTGCGACCTTATGGCACCCATTCATCTGCCTATTAATCCAGTATACAAGTGAAATTTTAGTATTGAGCCCAATTCTGTGAATTTCATGAGCCCCCAAGTGACTTTTTGGGGCTAAGCATCAAGGCAGGCCACTATTCGCAAAATTTTATTTTTTATTTTTTTAATCCATTCTATATATATAAATGTGCATGTCTGTTTGTTTATTACCTACCTTATAACTTCTGAACCGCGGCACAGAATCGCACGAAACTTGGCACACTTATTTGCTTTTACCCCGGGGCGATTATAGGCAATAGAAAATGGGCAGTACTAGGAAAAAGGGCGTGGCACTCCCTTTACTAACTAAAATTTTCATGTTGTATATCTCAGTCGGCCGCTTCCACTCCGCAGCACCTGGGTTCAAACCCTGGTCAAAGAAACATC
>NW_016195221.1:0-3056 GCF_001687245.7 Rhagoletis zephyria | reverse complement strand
AACCGCGGACTAGTGAATCAAATTTCTTGTTCCGTACTAGGTCTTTATCTCCAAAACGGAACTAGGCCGATATGAACAGTCCAAAATCAGCGAAAAGTGGTACTTTTAAAAAACTAATTTTTTTCAGTTTTTTTTCACTAGAAATCGATATCTAATGTGGCGAATTTAGAAATGGTTCGGAACTATAGAAAAAGGGATGCAGAACGAACTAGATCTTATTTGTCGAATTTAGAACNGTTCCGTACTAGGTCTTTATCTCCAAAACGGAACTAGGCCGATATGAACAGTCCAAAATCAGCGAAAAGTGGTACTTTTAAAAAACTAATTTTTTTCAGTTTTTTTTCACTAGAAATCGATATCTAATGTGGCGAATTTAGAAATGGTTCGGAACTATAGAAAAAGGGATGCAGAACGAACTAGATCTTATTTGTCGAATTTAGAACTAGTTCGGAACTAACGAATAAGGGATGCAGGGGGGGGCTTGTTTACTACACATAGATATGTGTTCGGCGACTTTTTCGTTCAAATACGCTTCTATTCTGCGCTTCGCAGATGCGTTTTCATAGCTTGGTAATACAAAACAAAAATACAAAATAATGAAATGAAATAAATATTACAACATTTTGGGACCGTCTGGAAGCTAAGAAATAACAGCGAGCACCTCTGCAACCTCAGCTACAGCTAAAGGTATGTAAACGTACATTTCTTACAATCATTCAAACTAATTTAATTTCAAATTGAAAACACATTTCTTCCAAAATAACTTAAAATCGCACACACGGAAGAACCAAAAAGATTGAAAAATCATGATACTTTTTTCTTTCGTCTATCGATTTCAGAACTGGTTCGGAACTATAGAATTTAGGACTAGTTCGGAACTATCGAAAAAGGGATGCAGCGGGCGGCAATTGACAGTTCCTAGGACATCGCTATGTTAAATTCGCCAGTTGCTTGCATACAAAAGAGATTTATCGCGAACCAGTACTGGGTCTAAATGTACTGGAAGCGCACCAGTTCAGAACTAGAGATTTTCCCCACAGGGTCGCGGCCATTGTATATACAGTAATACAAATTTTTTGCAGTTTTTCACCATTTAGTCCCCGAGGCGTACTTTTGGGTTGTGTGCAGCGTTTTTGTTCTGCGCGCACGGCAACACTTACTGTGGGGAATTTCGCTTCATGATTAGAAAAAGTTCATTTGGAGGATAAAATATACATAATTAAGGGCCAGTTTTTCAGTGCCAGTTTAAACTGAGATTAAGTAAACTGAGTTTAAATTGAACAGCTGGCTGATATTTGATTGGCTCATCTTAGTTTAAACCAGCCAGATCGGGCGTTTAAACTTAGTTTAAACCACGACCGTGCACCGAAAGACGCCGTATGTGTTATTTATGAACAAAATGTAGGTTAAGTATAATATTCATCTTTAATGTATGCTGATATTCATGCTTAATGAAGAATAATATCAATAGTTAAGTACATAATTAACGCTTGTGTTTTATAAACTGGAAAACTCAAATCGTAATTATGGCATTGAGTTGAGTTTTCTTAAATGTTAGTTTAATATAAAAAAGTCCATTGTAAGATTAAGTTGTTTATAAAAAACGTAAATTTTGAGAATTTATCAAGCCAAACTCTAAATTTCCGAATATATTTCAGTCTTTATTTAAAAGAAAAAACAAGGTTTCTATAGCTATACAGACCCCAATGCCTGCCAGCGCATCCGCCCAGACAGTCCATGAAGCACACCCAAGTTTTCAGTATTTAACAGTTCATTATCATGTACGGCGTAATATAATAAATTATGCACTGAACTATGATAATCTGTACTAGTATCTATAATAATAAAAAAAAATTTGCAATGTTTTTACACTTTTGCAAATAGTTTGGGGTACTATTACATATACTACGTTTATACGCACGTATTATTTGCAAATAACAATTTGCNTCCCAAGTTTTCAGTATTTAACAGTTCATTATCATGTACGGCGTAATATAATAAATTATGCACTGAACTATGATAATCTGTAGTAGTATCTATAATAATAAAAAAAAATTTGCAATGTTTTTACACTTTTGCAAATAGTTTGGGGTACTATTACATATACTACGTTTATACGCACGTATTATTTGCAAATAACAATTTGCAAAATGGTAAAATTTGCCGTATAATCGCTGACTTAATTTTTTATTTGCAAATAACTAAATCACGCAAATAAGTATTGATTAGTGGTACTATTTGCTAGTAAGCGCAAGAAGCCGCCATTCTTAGGTTTATTTTCTTTTTCGATGGTCATCTTATTGCCTTTTTATAATCAAAACGTTGCCATTTTTAACTTTATTTTCTTTTTCGATGGTCATATTATTGCCTTTTTATAATCAGGCGATATTAAAAAAGAATTTTTCACCATCGAATAAACAGTGAGTAAGGTATTTGCAAATTATTTTTATTTGCAAATTGCTTGCGTATAAACGTAGTAATAGTCATGACTTGTGCCACTCTGCCATAGTACGGTTTTTGCTCCCTTTCATACCACAGTAATTTTGTATACAACTCTGAATCAACAAAATGCATGCTCCTTCTCATTATCAACCCTGATCAGATTTTACCCCCGAGGAGTACTCAAAAAGTTTTATTACTGTATATACCGTGCTCGCGGAGATGGCAAAACTGAAACTCATACAAACAAGTCTGGGCATATCACAGCACACACTTTTCTTTCTCTACCTAGCGTAGTGATCGACATACCATACCCTGTAGGGAAAACGCGAACTAGTGAACCAAATTTCTAGTTCAGTACTAGTTCTTCTTCGCCAAAAACGAACCAGCCCGATAGTAACTAGGCCCCCACCAGGCCAAAAGCAGTGAAATGTGGTAATTTCACTAAACTATTTTATTTCAAATTTTAAACGCAGGGAAGGTAATCATTATGAGAAAAATAATTTAAATAAGCATTTAATCATTATTTTATG
The DNA here is from genome assembly GCF_001687245.7 of Rhagoletis zephyria. Taxonomy (NCBI): domain Eukaryota; kingdom Metazoa; phylum Arthropoda; class Insecta; order Diptera; family Tephritidae; genus Rhagoletis; species Rhagoletis zephyria. Next base: position 84 of record NW_016195221.1, on the reverse strand, counting down.
AATNAAACGAACCAGCCCGATAGTAACTAGGCCCCCACCAGGCCAAAAGCAGTGAAATGTGGTAATTTCACTAAACTATTTTAT
>NW_016195219.1:0-3057 GCF_001687245.7 Rhagoletis zephyria | reverse complement strand
GCGGTTCTTTAAATAAAAAATAGAGATCAGAAATGAATTTTTCATATCATAAAACTCCGGAACACAAGTTTTTATAAAAAAAAAACATTTGTAACACTTTAGTAAATAATAATCTGATTATTGACTTAGTATTAACTTTCTTTTAAAATTGCGCAGGCTTGAAATTGATTTTAGAGCTATGGTCTAAAGGACTTTTTTCTTAGAATTTTATGTAGAATCCGATTCTGCTAAGAACGAGCTTGGAAAAAAATTTACCCGCCCTAACATATATATATACCTATATGTATATATACATATATGTATATAAACATTATTACAAAAACAAAATTTAGATGGTTCGTTTTACCAACGAAGTGCATACATATGTAATTTCCAAAAAAATATAAATAAATTTAAAACAAGTACAATAAATAAAAACAATAAATCGAAAAATATGAAATTAGAAAAGATGTCGTTGCGAAGTGCTATGAAGACCATTTAAATACAAAATCGGCCATTCTTTAAGAAGCTTTTGCAATGTTTAATTGCCTTTCTAAACGGATTACATCATTCGAAAATCATTCAAGTGATGTGGACCTAAAAAAATTAATTTAATTACTACATAAAAAATTAGGTCCTATCCCGTATTTCTCGGACTAAAACTAGTAAAACTGTCAAAAAAAATCCCCCAGAGCGAGAGAGTAACACTGAAAAGTGCGGAATTGCTTTCTAGTAAAAAATTTTAACTTCTGACAACTTCAACATAACCACCAAATTTTGGTTGTAAATTTTTGCCTGTTTTGTATGTAAACACACTCAGCTCATACAAAAAATAACCAAAAATAATTTCAAATTCATTAGAATCCACATAAACAAGCAAGAATGTTCTATAGATGCCAATTCCCACGTAGAATTGCCAGGTGATTCCGAAAATCGGGATAATTTTTTGTTTCTAAGAATAACTTTTTGAGATATTGGCAATTTACCGTTATTCAGCTTAAAAAAAAAGAGTGGTTTCACTAATCACGTATATCTTCTTAAAGCAAATAAAATTCACCATAAACCGTATACACATCACTTCTAGCTAGCCCTGATAGTTCCTGAGAAATTAATTAATCATTTCTGACACCTTTTGCTTTAAATACAAATACTCTACCTATTCAGGCGTACGTGGCGTATGAGTAACACTCTTTTCTGCTCATATTTCATACAAAAAATTCTTGCGCATTTTCATTTGACAAATCATTACTTTATTATTTATCTATCGATTTTATTCATTGGTAGCTTATTTTTTTTTTGTAGAAACTGTTATTTTTGACTTATTTCCATGTTAAAGTTTGATTTTTTTTGCATTTTTCCATTAAAAAAACAAAAAATCTGGAATGATGAATTAAATAATTTCTCATCGTATTACGATTATTTAATTCGTTCGTAAGATATACCTGATTAAGTGGAACCACTCATTTTTTAAGCTGACACTGAGCAAAAAATCAACCCAAAATTGGTTAATATTACCAAATTCAAACTTGAAAAGGAATCAGTGAAATTTTTGGTTACTATTAACAATGACTTGGTTGATGTTTTCAACAATGATTTGGTAATATTAACCACATTTTTGTTTACATTAACTAAACTTTTGGTTGTCCATTTTTTCGTTTGAATACGTTTATGTTCTGCACTTCACAGGTGCTTTTTCATACTTCGGGGATACAAAACAAACGTTTTTATTATCATTTTAACAAGTTGCCTCTGACGAGATTTGAAACCGCATCTTCTGAATGTTAGCAACTAACAGCAAGCATCCCTGTACTTTCAGCTACAGCCGCTTTATACATAAATCTGCCTTCAGATGTTCAACTTGAATAAATTTTCTTCGTCTTTAGATTTGGTTCTTCACTTCACAGAGGCTTTTTCGTAATTAAGAAAAACTAAAAACAGAAAAAAATAAAAATTATATATCGCGCTGACGCCATTCGTACTGCTGGAAGCCAACAAATAACAGCTCGTACCTCTGCACGTTCAGCCGCTGCCATACACACGCATTTGTTCTCAAATGTTCAATTGGAATCACATTTCTTACAATCGGCTTATTAACCATGACAAAATAAAACCATCACTTGGTTGAAAAAAACATTGTACTTTTGGCTCAGTGGATTAACGGTAAATTGCAAATATCTCGAAAACGTATCCATACAAAAAAATTAACTCGATTTTCGGAATCGAGTCTGGAGAACAAAATCAAAATTAAAATTTGTGATCCAGTGTTATTAGAACATTGAACGAGAGCTTAATGTATACAGTGTTTTAATTTAGTAGTCAAAGTTCAAAGGGGGCATATTATATTTCAAAAAAAAAAAAAGTAATTTTGCTGCCTTTTCTTCCATGAGCCGATTTCTTTAGTTTAGCTTTCCACCAATCGAGAGGATTTTCACCGAGATAAGCCGTTTTCCTTTAAGATATGCCTTCAATTGAGCTTTAATTTCACATTTTTAATATTCCTAGATTCTAGAGCCTTCGCTTTCGCTGGAGGAATCTAAAATTATTTCTAGGTCGCTTATAAGACTTTTAGCAGTATCAATGTTGCTTGATATACTACTTAACCGTTTAGGGTCTGAAGCTAAATCTGGTTATTGTGCGCACCCTGGTTAGACANTTATAAAAAATAAAAAATTGAAATTGGAAACAATAAAAATTGATGCAACTTTCTTTCCTAGTAAATTTGTTTGCTTCTCGAAGCATTGATCCATCCTTTGCAAGGCCCAGTAATCAGCGGTCGTGCTGCTGAGTTGGGCGAACGTTCCAAAAGCTGCTATTCAATCGCTTGTTTTGTATGGAAAAAGGTTTCACATGCAAATGGATTTTAACAATTCAGAATTTTTGTGAGAAAAAATTAAAAATATTTGACATTTTCGAGACAAAATAATTTGAAAATAAATCAAATCAACTGCTCTACTGATACTACCTGTTCAATGTACCTTGGACAGACCTAAAGCCATTTCAACAATATTAGAATATTAGAGTGGCATCTTTGCCCATGTACACATTCGCATTCGCAAAACATTCGTATCATTTTATGCG
>NW_016195218.1:0-3057 GCF_001687245.7 Rhagoletis zephyria | reverse complement strand
ATGCGACCCTGTGCTAATTGTTTTGTTGTTGGAATTGCTATATGTTTCTTTTATTCCTCTCATCTCGCTCTTTTAATTTTTTTTTTGCTGTCTCTTGTTATTGTATTTGATACATAAATTCGCTGTTTGCTACCCATGCATGCTACCACTTTGCAATGGGGTGCTCTCGTACTCTTCGAAATTTGGGATAGTATTTTTGCATTTCATGCAATCCGTGCATCGTGCAAGACTTTGAGAATACCTCTATTGTATTATATATAGTGCATATCAAGAATGATAGAATACANCATATTTACATTATGTTTGACAGCTCAACTGCGCCGTTTAGTTTTTATGCAAATGCGCAAGACATTTTTGTAGTGATTTTATTGAATAAATTACCGTTAATTAGTTTAAAGTAAAGCAATGCAAGTAATAAGGTAAGGCTTCCTCAAGTGGGCACCGAATTTACCAACATTAATATTTTTCAATGATATTCAGGCAGTGCCGAGGTTTGTAGTAGAACAGTACACTGTGTAATTTTTGTTGCAAAATTCCAATTAGTTTTTTTTTAATCAACGATTGAAAATTTTTGCAGTGTTTTGGAAATTTTTATTTTTCTTTGAAAGTAAGTGTCCAAATGAAAAAATTTTTTGGGTGCAGATTTAAAAAACATTAAACTATACAATGAAATTATTTGCGTTACAAAAATATATTTTTTTTTTGCTTTCAAATCATTTTTTTATGAACAATTGAAAATTTAAACAATTTCTGCGCCTCGTGGACGAAAATTTTTAACAACAACTTATGCAATAAGCATTTCTGCATCGTGAAGAGTTACGAGATTTATTTAATGCTCAAGAAAGTCACAGAGATAAAATATATGTGCTTACTTTTGTCCCAGAATCATGGATGATTAAAAAAATGCGGAAATTCTTTCATGTGTCTCGACGAATGGCAGCTTCAGCAAAAAAAATGCGGAAGTGGAATGGCATTGGATCGCAACCTAATGAAGAAAAGGCCGCCCCATGGATCCAAATATCATTAAAGCTGTTCAGGATTTTTATAGGTCAGATGCAATAAGTCGCATGACTGCGGGTGTAAAAGAATGTAAATCAGTCAAGGAATCTGGAGCTCGTACAATGAACAGAAAAGACTATTAGCTGATAAAATTAAAATTATCCACCAAGCATTTCGTAAGAAGTTCCCCGACATGCAAATATCACTTTCAAAATTTAAGAAATTGCGACCACAAGAGTGCATTTTTGTGGGTCCAAAAAACACACACAATGTTTGCGTTTGTAAGATCCACCAAAATATTCGTCTGAAATTCGCTGGCTTGAAGAAAGTGATAAATGATGCAGAATGTCAATTACATTATCGGTATTATTTGAACAGCATGCTGTGTTCAAGTCCAAATTGCAAGTGGTTTTTGTTGGAATGTTCTAATTGCCCGGAAACGGAAAATATCTCGATTCTGCAGAGTAACGAAGTAACTACAGTTAATTACGATCAATGGTTAAATACTGACAGGTATTTTTTATCTCAATAATTAATTTATAATACAGTTCAGAACAAAGTATTTTGAATCAAACGTAAATGTTTGCACAAATGTTGTTTTGAAGTTTAATTCGAACCCCCGAGAATAACTTTTTTCATTTTTTGCTTGGAAATTTGATTTAACTGGAGCAGTGACACTAAATGAAATTTCATCATTTCACTGTCAAAATGTGTGTAAAATTTAATTGAAATGAATATGAAAAATCAAAGCGCAACTTTCGATATTTAAAAGATAGAAATTATCAAAATAATAGTACAAATTTAATATATACATATGTCATGTGGTTATTTTATTAATCTGTAGAGATTAGAATTGATTTTTTTTCATTGTTTGGCAGAAATTCGCGGTAGATTCAATTTACTTCTATGAAATTGGATCGGGATAAAAGTGATAGAATAAAAATATATAACATCAAATTTCAATTCACGCCACCAAAATTTGAAAAAAAGTAAAATTATTCCTGCTGTTCTTTGTAATCTACAATAACGTAACGTCTTCTAATAATTTTCGAACGCATTTTGTTTCCTGATGCGCTCTGCAAGTCATACATGAACCGGTGAAAGAATTCGTTCAAAACTTGATGAAAGATTTGCGTGATGTATTGAAACATGATTTCATCGCAAAAGCGCAAGCTCAATATCTCACTGATATCAAAGAGGAACTGGGTGAAAAAGAGTATGTTATGTGCCTGGATTTTTCAGAAAATTATTCGTGTCGTGTCCAAAATTCTGTCCAATCGGAATACTGGAACACGACTCAAGCGACATTACATCCATACGTTGTGTACTACAAGGAAAACGGCAATCTGAATCACAAGAATTTCGTGATCATTTCTGAAGTTTTGGACCATAACAGTTCGGCAGTCAATTTATTCAATTCAAAATTAATATCGTACATCATACGAAAATTCGGTAGACGTAATGTGAAAAAATTTTATTACTTTTCCGACGCACAGTGTAGTATTTCACTGTTCTATAAAATATTAAATAAATAATTTTATAGCATTGAATTTCCAATCAAATTCTAAAATACGTATTAGAAATGCTTGATAAAGAGGAAACAATAAAAACTAGAAAAGTGAAACTAAAGTATATAGCGGGAGAGGACCTTATTTGGAAGAACACCAAGCACGATAATATTTTTACTTGAAAATTTGCGTCAGTCCTTCAATGATTAAATTGTTGGTTTTTCGGGATTTATATGGCAATAGTTAAAATACCATTTTGGACTTACTTTTCAAGGTATTTTTTTTTGCGAAAATGAATTTTTGTGATTTTAATGAACTAGAACTGAGTACTTCATGTTATAGTAACTTGATGTTGAATTAAATTTAATTTTAGCAGTATATAAATTTCACTAGCTCGCAGACTCGTTATCCGCGGTTATTCGATTTAATTCTTATTTAAGTTTAAGTGCCACTAATCTTAGACCTTAAATAACATATCCTTAGCTGCAGGAAAGTGCAGGCTTTGATGCATTATCCTTTTTCAGGAAATATGTCAATTTTAAGGAAAGAG
>NW_016195217.1:0-3057 GCF_001687245.7 Rhagoletis zephyria | reverse complement strand
CTGCTGTGGCTTTCCTGCATCGCTCGGTTAAGTTCCATTTCCAGTCCAACTTCCTGTCAAAATTATACCCAGGTATTTAACCTTTCTTTCTTCAGTGTCTTTCAGTTGAATCCTTATTTATATATTTCATTAAATTGAATTTTAGCTTTAAGCTTTGGTGGCAACTCTCTTCAGAATATTTTTGCAATAGAGCTTTCTTAAACTAGTTTCTTTAAATCTCTCTATTTCAATATTTTGTTGATTTAACAGATTAAATTCAACTAGACGTTTAAAAATGTGGCAGCTTTTTTAAATTATTTTCGAAAGTAAGCTTTGAATTCGTTTCAAGCTTAATGGAAGTGACCTCTCAGTACTTTCCTGTTTCTTCTATTCCGAAATAAGGTCCGTGCTGCTGCGATTCTCTCATCAGTACTTCAAAATTTTTTTTTTTAAGATGCATCAGCGTCTTATATCTTATTTCCACTTTTAAGCCATCCCAATCTTGACCACTGGACTCTTAAATTCCATACAGTATTTAAATAAAAGTGTATTCATCTCTAATTTNTTAAGCCATCCCAATCTTGACCACTGGACTCTTAAATTCCATACAGTATTTAAATAAAAGTGTATTCATCTCTAATTTTTTATTGCAACACTTTTATGCAGCGTCTTCTAATAAAAACAAACTTTTTGCCATAGCACCCTGCTAAACACTTTCGGGCTGAATACTTAACCCAGCAATTAATCACTTATGCTAAGTACTTAATAACAATTCTTCAGATTCCGTGCATAGCCATTGTTGTTATTAAATGATCACACGCAGCTTTAAATGCATAAATGTAAACTCACACAGACTCATGTATTCATACATATATACATTCATATATGTACATATACAAAAGCACGTGAGTATTTTGCGCGTTCGTATGCTCATCAATAAATTCATTTTCAATTCAACTCGCTAATTCATTTGGCCATGAAGTATATTAAAATTCCATATAACTAACCAAGAGAGTTCTTGTAAGCGCGCACATGAAGCAATCATGTATAGTATATGTACATACATACATATGTACATTTATTTGTATGCAGACTTATTAAACAAACGCTACGATAAAACGAATTACGGCTAGTAATGGGTGTCATCTACCCGCAGCACGGCGAACACCACCTACAGCGCCGTACAAAAAAAAAAAAACAAAAAGTTTATTCTACTCAAGTCCATGCTTTGCTGTTTGTGGCTATGGAAAAGCGCAAAATACACGCTAATCAAGCAGCTCAACGATTTACTAAGAACGACTTTGTAAGTTAATGCGGTAATTTTTATTTTTATGCTTTGCTGTTGCTGACTTGACTTCCTCATTCTTACATAACGGCTGAATGAATAGCTTTTTGGATATTTATTACAGCCAACCAATTTTTACATAACAAATGAGAAGAGGCGCGCTAAATCGGCAGGCAGCTTTCTTAGGTTCACGTACAAGCCATAGCCGAAATCGAAGTCTCAAGTAGCGTAGGAATGGTAGGTAAACGGCTCAACTACATATACATACATACATATGTACTTCACAAATTAGGTGCGAAAATTCAATGGCAACAAGGTTGCTGAAAATATTTATTTTCTTGTTTCTTTTGCGGCGATTTATTGGCTGCTTATGTGTTTGTAATGTTTCTAAAGTGGTACTCTATTAGCGCTGAGTGGAAGTTTTAAAGGACTGCAGTTTTGATTTGAATTTGAAAAAACAAAAAAAAAAAAAAAAAGAATTTAGATTTCAGCTTTTTCCTTTCATGGATCCTCTTTATGTGTATGAATATAAATTATGTTTCATATCAACGCCAAAACAGGTGGCTACCCTCTTCATAAATATTTTGTAGAAAAAGCTTTTTTCAACTTCTCTCGTTTGATATTCAAATATTTCATTTAATTTGTCAATTATTGATACTGGTGGCAACCCTCTTTAAAAATGTTTTCGAAATACACCTCTTTTGAAGCCTCTATCTTTTGATGCCCATACTAATATATTTCTTTGAACTGGTTAGTTAGGTTGATTCTAAAGAGCTGGCAACCCTCTTCAAGAATATTTTAGACATAAAGCTCTCTTAACACTACCGCTTTTGACGCTCACATTGAAATATTTCTAACTTATTAATAAAAATTGTTTCAAATATTTTCAGTTGTGGCAACCCTATTCAAAAAATTGTTTTAATAAAGCTCTGTTAATCCTCTCTCTTTCGATAGCCATATTAAAATATTCCATTGAACTCGTTAAATAAATTGGTTTTGAATTTCTAAACAGGTGGCAACCTTCTTCTTTCTTAGATTTCCCTCCTTTTACACCAACATGAGAATATTTTATTGAAAGTATTTACTAAATTGATTATTAATTTTTAAACAGATGGTAACCCTCTTCACACATATTTTCGAAACAAACTTTTCTTAAACCTTCCTTGTTTGATACCCGTATCAAAAAGCTTTGTTTAACTTTTTAATTCAAATTACTTCGAATTTCTAAACAAATGCAGCCGTCTTCGAAAATATTTCCAAAATAAAGCTTTCTTAAAACTCTCTCGTTTGATGCCCATATTGCAATATTTCATATAACTTTTGAATAAAATTGATTTCGACTTTTAAACAGGTGGCATCCAACACCAGAAATATTTTCAAAATAGATCGTTTTTCAACCAGCCAGAAAATAAAAGCGGTAAAAATCTGGCGACGTTATCCTGGTTATGCTTTAACCTTTAGTGCATTTCAACTTACATTCTTGGTTAATTCTTGAAGAGCTACGAGCTATTCCCAAAGCCTTTAGATCAGCTTGAATGTCACTGCAGATCCCGGTTTAAGGTCCACGCCACCTTTGGTCAAATATCTAGCCAGGCTACTGTTATTATAGCCGGTCCTATTGTAGCTAAAACAGAACTGAAGTTACTCTCAATAAACTAGCAAGCCTATTTGGTGTCTGGATCTCTCCATTGTTTCTTTTTTAGCTAAAGTGCGCCATATTTGTTTCTGTGGAAACAAGCTCTGGCCTATCAGACACTTAATATTCGACCAAAGATACTTTCAAATCAAGCATG
>NW_016195215.1:0-3057 GCF_001687245.7 Rhagoletis zephyria | reverse complement strand
ACAGCCTGCAGACCAAGACGAAGGCGCTGGACTGTTCCTTTTTTTGAGCATTTTTTGCTCGGTTTGATTTTTTACTTTAACTCCTACGTTGTATGAGTTTCCGTGCTGCACGTAGCAAAGTGCACTTTGGCAACTATTTCGAATTTATTACAGAAATTAAATCACTGGCATTCTCGTTGAACAAGCACAAAAACAAATTTGTAGCACGTACATATTCATACATACAAAAGCCGTTTGTTGGTAAGTGCATGCATACGAGTATGTATGTGTGTGCGTATATATATCCCGCAAAAAAAATATCAATTGCTAAAAAATAACCCACTTGTAGTTAGCTTTTTTTGTGGGGATTCTATAAAATGTATAACTGTAGCTAACTACAAAAAGCTAATTTGAAACTAGTTGAAACAGAGACATGCAGACGTAATTGGGAGATTTTTTCTTTAAACAAAAATATAAATCTTATTATTCTTCTTTATTCGCGCTGTAACCGCCTAAGTGATTTTGTCTGAGACCAAAACAGCACGCCAGTCGTTTCTCTTCTGCGCCAACTTCTGCCAATTCCAACCCGAGTCCTTCTCAACCTGGTTTTTCCAACTCAGATGAGGCCTTTCTCTTCCTCATTTACCAGCATAGCGACCCGCAATGATAACTTTCAGAGCTGGAGCCAGCGGATCGGCTGAATTTTNAATCGTCTGCCCATAAATCTTGCGCAGAATCTTTCTCTGGAAAACTCCAAGAGCCGCTTCATCAGATGTCTTCATTGTCCATGCCTCCGTGCCATACACCAGCATAGTCACGATGAGTGACTTATAGAGTGGGATTTTTGTACGACGAGAGAGGACTTTACTTCTCAATTGCCTACTCAGCCCAAAGTAGCACTTGTTGGAAAGAGTGATTCTCGGTTGGATTTCAAGGCTGACATTATTATTGGTGTTAAGTCTGGTTCCCTAATAAACGAAGTCGTCTTCGTTTTTCAAACTTGTAACTGTCAACAGTAACATGGATGCCAAAACGCGTATGCTCTGACTGTTTGTGTGATGACAAGAGATACTTCGATTTATCCTCCAGACCACCACCAGACCCATTCGCTTTGCAACTCTACCTAATACCGAGAAGGTGGAATAGACGTAGCTTTTGTTTTTATCGATAATCTCGATGTCGTCCGCATACGCCAGAAATTGTACGCTCTTGTAAAGTCTTGTACCAGAGCGATTCAGTTCTGTGGCTCTTATTATCTCCTCCAATGGTGGTATTCTTCAACGTCATTTTACACAGCCGTATTAGTTTCGCGGGGATACCATTCGGTGGGATCACCTTTCTTGTGGATTGGGCAGAGCACACTTAAATTCCAGTCGGCGGTCATGCGTTCATATTCTGCATAACAGTTGATGCATGCATTGTATCAGCTCTTCGCCACCGTACTTGAGGGGCCCGGCTCCCTCTTCTCCACTACTTTCTGCGCTGCTGGCATTCAGTAGGGTGGAAAAGAGTTCCTTCCATAATTTAAGTACATTCTGGACATCGGTCACTAGGTCGCCATTGTTGTTCTTACAGGCATTCGCCCTGCTCTTGAAACCTTCCGTAAGTCGCCTTGAAACCTTCCGTAAGTTACGTAACCCTATGGCGGTCCCACATAGCGCGCGTGTTGCCCGATCGCAGCGTGGCCCTGTAGGCGGCATCTTTTATCTCAGCAGCTTCTTGACAATCCTCATCGTACCAGTTTTCTTTCGGTTTCTCTAAAATCCAACTACTTCTTCGGCGGCGATACTTAAAGAACGGGAAATGTGGTTCAACTGCTCGCGTATGTCGGATTGTTGAAGAGTACTCTCAGAGGGAAGGTGTGTGAGTCGTGCGGCGAATAAATTGGCCGTCTGTTGTGATTGCAGCTTTTCGACCTTAAACTTTCCTTGCATTTCTGGGCGCACATTTTTTGCTGCAAAGAGGCGGGTGCGTATATTGGCTACCAAAGGATAGTGGTCCGAGTGTTTGGCCCTCGGAGTGAACGTACGTCTAAAACGCTGGAAGCATGCCTTGTAGCAGCCATGTAGCTTGATGGATCTTCTTTTTGCTGGAACCTAGTAATACATATAACCATGTTTCGGGACTTGGCGAAGTCGGTCAGGCTCTGTCCCTTATAGGACGTTTCATCATGGAGGCTGAGTTTTCCGACAGTGGCATCAAAGATCCCTTCCTGGGCCACCTTGGCATTAAAATCGCAGAGTACGGTTTTGATAACGTGTCGGGGGCAGCGCTCATATGTACGCTCCAAGCGTTCATAAAAAATATCCTTGGACGCGTCGTCCTTCTCTTCCGTCGAGGCATAGGCGCAGATGAACGAGATGTTGAAGAATCTCGCTTTGATGCGGATTGCGGCTAGAAGTTCGGATCTACCGCCCCATTGTCTCCACAGACATGGAGGTGTTTTACCTTTAAGGCTACTTCTTAAGCGCACATCAAGTATGTCGCTTAGATCTCCGTACAATCTTTAAGCGCATATACGTATGCGTGTAAAAAAAACTCGCCTATTATACATTTTTGTAGAAAAATAATAATTAAGCCACCCTGTGAGCACACGTGAGTGCGAGTTTCCTGCAACATCGTGAGCACTTACAAAATTGCGCAATTATTGACCGTCTCTGCGTCCGCATAATTGCGCAATGATTGATCGATTTCGTTATTTTTCTGAAAAAATATATTTGTATCACATAGTCATAACGCACTGCTTAAAGAAGCCTATCAGTTCTTCGAATTCACTTAATTTTCGAAATTATCAAATTACTTAAGTTTCAATTTTTACATAGTTGAAAGTCACAGCAAGTTTGAATATTTTCGCAGGTTTAGAAGATAACAAAAATTCCAAAATTTTTAAATTTATGAAATTATTAAATTTCTTATTTTTAGGATAATTTCCACAATTTTGAAAACTATCGAAATCTGGAGAAATATAGAAATTTTGGTAAAATGATAATATTTTGAAATGTACAAAATTATTGAGATTTTAAAAATCTTTATATTTTCCAAAATTTTGAGAATTTTATTTATTCTGAAATCTATGGC
>NW_016195214.1:0-3057 GCF_001687245.7 Rhagoletis zephyria | reverse complement strand
TCTTTAATAATATTTCTACTTTCGATAGCAATTTTAGGTTAACTAAACATCCTTGCAGAGTCCTGCAAGCACAGACCTGTAGATATCCGTAGTAAGATTGCTGTCGCGATGTGCTATGTCGCAGATCGCAGGTACTAGATCCCCTTGGCAATTTAGTTATAGACCCTAGGTCACCTTAAAGGGTTGCTGGACTAAAATTGTTGGATTCGCAGGCCATGTCTATAGCTTGCAATGGTTCCTGCTGTGTAACTATATCCCAAATGGGGGGGTTGTCCCCGTCTTAAGCCTGATTTGACCGGTAGAAAGAACTATTTTACTTGATCCCCGTGAGCGGTAGGCCAGCTGAATTTTACTTGCTGATAGAAAGAGAATCTCCTTTCTTCCTTTTCAATCGCTAAGGCGTGTCTCAAGACTCGTGTCTCCTTGCGGGTCAACTGCCACTATTTTATTACTCATCAATAATTTAACGTCCGATATGCCCACTTCGGGCTAAGAGTCGGCCTTTATNCAAATAGACGGAGGATAGACATTACAGTCGACTCTACGTAACCGACGTAATCAAGAGCGGGTAAAAATATATTTGTGCACGAGTAAGAAGGTTGTCATGAAGCACCAGAAACATTCACTTAGCACGAGTTTAGAAATTTCATAACCGTCCCTCGAAGATTGTATTAGAGGTTGGCACCTCAGCATCGAATTGAGTTATTGAGCTTACTCCCAGCAATGAGCCGCACGCTAAGCCTGTATTCTTCTTTACACACTTTAATTCGGCCCTGAAATCAGGACGTCTGGTACTCACAGTACCTGAAATGTTTGATGCGTTAAGATCGGCTCAGCTTGCTTAACGAAAAATTAGCATGAGAAGGCAAGAAGAACTTAGCGTGCGAATTGCTACTTGCCAAGTGGTTAGCGATTTAAAGCCGGAAATACAATTGCAATCTATTATTATGTAATTTACCAAATTTGTATGTAATTTTGAGTTTGTTAGATAAGGATTAGTGGATTAAGGACCTCCTCCAGAGAGGTAAATAATAGGACGATACACCCTATGGGTTCTTGTAAGAAAAATGTTCCGTTCTCACCACGAAGCTCCTCAAGCAACTGATATCTATTCCCGAAAGCTCATCGAGAGTATGGAAGAAGTGCGATCGGAGGTACTTGAACCTTAGGTTTACAAAGGCAGGACGCCAGGGCACCGTTTAAGAACGAACCAACTAGGAACCAAGAGGCTTTATAGCTGCTCGACTGCCGGAATAGATATTCACCTCTTTAAAAGGTGTTACACTAAAGAGCATCCAATACGAAGCGACCAGTCTTGCGGATGCCACGCGCTTGGAAAGCTCTACAATGGCCTGAATTTCAGGTCGATCCGTCTGTAAATATGTTAGCAGGACCATATCTGTCCTCTCTCGATGGCATGCGAGTGGTGAAAGATTCCTAACATCCCACATGCAGTGGTCTGTTCGAGTCGGTAAGAACTCGAACTGACGTCCCCATAGCTCGAAGCAAACTTAAACCCACTCTATTTAGCCCCACTGCGTTGCGGCAGCTCTGCCTGCTAAATCTATGGGCACAATATTTTACATACACTAAGCAAAAAATCAACCAAAAACTGGTTAATATATATTACCAAATTCAAAGTTTAAATGAAATCAATGTAATTTTTGTTTGATACTAACAAAGCCATGGTTGATATTTTCAACATTGATTTGTGGTAATATTAACCACGTTTTTGTTTACTTCAAACAAATTTTTGGTTGCCCATTTTTTCGTTTGCAAACGCTCATGTTCCGCATTTCACAGATGCTTTTTCATAATTCATAAGTTACAAAACAAAAATTTTAATTATCATTTTAACACGTTGCCTCTGGCGGGCCTTTAACCGCATCATCTGTAAGTAAGCAAATAACAGCAAGCGTCTCTTGAGTAAGTTTTATTCGTTGTTTGATAGCGTTTTGCACTTCACAGGTGCTTTTTCGTTATTAATAAAAACAAAAAACAAAAAATAAAAAATGTCGCCACTGACGGCATTCGGACCCAAATTTGGTGGAAGCCAACAAATAACAGCAAAAATCTTTGCACGTTTAGCTACAGCCAGTCAAACAAATGTGTTTTCAAATGTTCAATTTGAATCACATTTCTTACAATCGGTATATTTACCATGAATAAATCAAACAATGACTTTGTTTAAAAAAACATTTTACTTCTGGCTCAGTGAAGCATTAAGCGCCAGAGTAGAAGTGGTTTGAAGTGCTGCACTGATTCCAATTAAGACAGCTGAAGGCACTCCTGAAGGCCTTGTCTAGTGCGTTACACCCAACGAGTACTCTACAAAATAAAATAGGCTTAGTTAATATAGTTATACTTTCATAAAACCAAGAAACTACTTTCGACCAGAGACCCCAGGGCTTGCCAATGGCCCTCCTATAATAACAAAGGGCTATTGTAACTTTTTGACTCCTTCCTCTACGTTGGGTTTCCAGGAAAGCTATTAAGGGCTAAACGTAGATTTTTCACCCTGCTAGAGAGCCCTAGTGGAAGTCGGCAAGACGGCAATTCGGTACCTTTTACATCATAATGAAAAGAGTATGCTCCGTTTTTCAGGATCCACACCTAGCCGGCAGCAACAAGCGCAGTTATCAACTAAGGACATATACATACATATAAGCTATATATCGATGGTAAGTGGTAAGAATACCTAAAGAAATTAGGTAGGATTAGACAAAGATTAGAGATATGAGACACTTAACAGTAGCAAGAGTTTTTTTTTTTTGAATTTTGAATCGTTATTGCAGAGGGCCATCGATATACAAAACTGTGTACAATTTTAAACGACTTTGCTTTTTTCATTTGTTTTTTATTTATTTTTATTTTGCAGCCAACCTCATCCTGCGTCATATATTATGTATCTGAAAGGAACTCACACGTATATTTATATGCACATGTATGTATACATATGCATACTTAGGAACTTTTATTAACTTACATGCATACATACTTGCGTACTCTATTTCCAGCATCTTTTTCAATAGACGATCCTTCATTTGATGCTTCTTA